>NC_070584.1:13018239-13321989 GCF_027409825.1 Scomber japonicus
CTATCTGTTCCCACACTCAAACAATCATGCCGATGCTCAGGGAGAAGGAGGAAAGACAGAGAGGTATAATAAAGAAAAGCTGGAGCATGGAGTTGGCAGGGACTTTCCAAAATGCTTTCACTCATTGTTCTGACAACAATATTTTCTCTGCCCAGGCCTAATGGGCTTGTAATGAGTGCTGTAATATAAGCAGTAGCCTAGCGTAACCTGTAAACCTTGATTAAGTCAGACAGCCACCTTAAAGAGAGCCAACGACTGTGCTCAGTCACCATTTCTTGATCCTGAAGCTGACTACACCCTTCCATCACACCTTCATAAATCACTCCATTCCTTCATCTCTCCTGCATCAAGCTCCAAATCCTCCTCCATTTCTCCTTTCACTACCCCTCCCATCATCCCCTCACCTTGAGCAATGGCTGGGGGAGGATGAATGTTGTAGAGCACAGAGGAGCATCGGTGTCCATCATGAGGGCAAGAAATAGTCCCCAGACCCTCCCTGGTATCCTCTCTGACCCCTGAGTAGGGGACCTTAGCCATTGATTTGTTGCTACTCACTCACATAGACTACACTAGCCTCCAAGCAGCAGTCAAACAGATCCATAGGCAGCACATCCCAAAGGACCGCCTGTTTGCCTGTATGTGTGTATTTATAGTGTATATGTGATATGGTGTGGTGTGCGATGCCAAATGAGTGTGACAAATGCAATAAATTCTCTGCGAATGTTTCAGGATCAATACTTGGGCAAAGAAGCCATCATAACAAAGCCAGGAGACAGACTTTGACACCATCACACTCACAATCTATTGTGTGCCTCAGAGGTTAAATAGTTCTCTCAGGGCACAGGTGGTGCTACATATGGTCAAACAGTAGAGTATTTCCCTCAATAGTTAACATGCACATATTACTACGTATGGTAGATTTCAACAGTAACACAGTCAACCTGGTTACATAATAATGCTGGGCAGTATGTGCAGCTTTGGGAGGTGACGTACAGTAACAGATTGCAACAGGCCACTCATCCTCAGATTGGCCAGAACTCTTTCAATATATGGCTGTGTAATACTTATAACATAGCACAGCTGTAACACAGCATCTACCACTGTACCGTGGCCATTAAAGGAAGTCTTGGCTTTTGTAGACTATCTGGGTGCTCCATCCTTCTCCTGCTATTAAAGTATGTTTTGGCACGTTTCTAGAAAGATTTTTAAAGTTCTCAGCAGTGAAGATGCATTTCCCAAAACAGCTCATAGGCAGCAAAACACTGTAGTAAACCTGCAAAAAGCTATAACTTTCCCAAAGTCTCATGTTTCAAGATTAAGTAACTCAGTCAAGGAATAAGTCATTGCCACCACAATGACATGTTCCTTTGATATTGTGTAAAACTAAGCTGGTCAAAATGGTTTGTCAGTGTGACAGCGTTGTCCTACATATTTTCACTGACATCCGAGTGCCTACTGTACCAGTTATTTTTCTTAAGCTAACAGATTGCTATTGTATTAAACAGATTGCTATTGTATATCAAAGAGAATACTCTTCAGACATTGATTTCAAGAGCACATAGTGTGCATGTGACGTGAGGAAAAACTATTTTGATTTAACAATCACACAACACAGTACAATACAATAAACTGAAAATAAACTCAAAATAGAAGAAAACACAGGCGTACTGTATGCAGTAGTATAGTAACAAAATAGAGTTACAGTCCTGGGAATCAGGGACATCCTGTCGCTCCTGTCTGTTTGGCCACAGATTCTCATCTTCCTCACACTTCATGCTCTCCCTTGCAATGTAACAGTGGAAGAATTGTCTTATATGCCACAACTATCCTCTGCAGGCTTCTGATGTTATGTCATTCATAACAGCATCCATTGCACCAAGCAAATATTTGATTTTTAATTGGATTTAAACATGGGCTCAGCAAAATTTGACAATTAGATGGTATATTATAGACTGAGAAGAAACATAATCTATTTTGATCACAAAAATATTTACCACCAATAATTGTACAATTGTATGCAATATTTTATTTATTCAAGAATTTCACATATTGTTTTGACAACTTCAACTGCCATTCGAGAACTGAGCCAAAGCAACTGAGAAAAACTGTAAAGCCAGGGCCAGATCTATAAATAAATCTAGTGGCCTGCATCCCCGATGAGCAAGCTAATTGACACTGTTAATGGATGGAGTTTCACAGAGCTGTAAATAATGTGTAGGTTCACACTTAGTGCCTCCTGCCGCGTTACTTCTGGGAGGACAATGGGAGTTTACCTGCCAAGTACTGTCTTTCCAGCCTTCCCTCTCCCCTCCCTCTCCCAGACAAGTCTTCTCCGGCCGGGGGATTTACACAAAAATCAATAAAAGAACCCCCCTCCCCAACCCCTCCAGTCAAAGTCAGAAAACTGCATCTCCTCCTCTTCATGTACTGTAACAACCTCTCGGAAAAACAAACAAGGCCAGGCAAAAGGAAATAATAAAATTGCTTTCGCTTGGCTTTCCCACCGCTGTATAAGATACAACGCAGTCCGCCATGTTTCCACTGATGCAAAGTCTTCATTTAATGAAACTGATTGGCATATTTGATGTGGTATCCCTTGCAAAGCTTGTCCTCTTTCAAAAGGTGAAAAGCATTTGAACCTTTGAGACAGATCAATTGATCATCGCAGAGCCACAATCACACATGACTGGCAGCTGCAAACTGACTGGCTACTGAGAAACGTATCAGGTTTTCTGTCACTTTGATTCTACAAATTGAAACATATCTTTAAAGACAGCACTTCAAAGGCCCAGAGGTTGCTTGGATGGAGTGATTGAAAGAGGGATAAGGAAAAAAGACATGTGAGGAAGAGAAACACCACACGCGCACACACATTCCTCTTCCTTATCCAGGCCACCTTGAGAGGAAACACTAATTGCACATGTCTTCATAAACACACTTGTAATGAGTACTCTACTCCATATAGTTGTTCTTTCTGTTTATTGCATACACTGAATGGAGCATAGCGCCATGTATTTCAAACACACATTTTTAATTATGCCCAGCATGCCAAAAAATACAACTTTGTGTCCTTGTCCCAGCTTTCTTTATTTATTTATCTCATGTCACCACTGAGCTGGAGAAGAGTAATAATTAACACTAATGGTCTGACTAACAAGCAGGCAACAGGGTGTTAATTGCATTGACGTACTGGTAACCACAATCAGCCTAGAGGAGCCCAGAAATACTGTTGTTCTAATGAGCAACCAAGAAATGATTCACAGATAAACAGACAGACAGACAGACAGACAGACAGACAGACAGACAGACAGACAGACAGAGAGACAGACAGACAGACAGACAGACAGACAGATAATTCTGAACGAAATAGATATGACAACCCATCAGCCATTAATTAATTTCACTAGTCTTTTTTTAATTAAGCCAGATCTACCATTGAACAGTGAACCATAGAACAGCTGCCATGTTGGAACTCATATAAAGTCCACATACCCTACATATTCAAACAAATTAACATTTGATCATCAAAAAAGAAACAAATTCCATCTTTCATCAGTTTCTTCTGCACCATTTTGCTTTCAATTTGCTTGTATCACACTGAAAATGTGAATGTGATACATCTCCAGTACAAAGCCACTGACCACTTTGTGTCTCTGGCAATAAAGCACAGAGACTGTTAGCTACAGTGTCACTCTTTCACTGGAAAAGATAGATGGAAGGAGTGAGGGGAGAGAGGGGAGAGAGGGCCGCGTGACGGAAGGGGTGGGGTGTGAGGGGAGGGAAGGGAAGGCAAGGGAAGGGGAGGGGAGGGCGCACCAGCGCTGGAAAATGAAGGGGACATGGACCTACAGTCGCCCACATATGCACCCTCTGTCTCTCCCTCATTCTCTCCCTCCTTTTGAGCACAGTATGGGAGCAGTCTTTTGGGGGAGGCTGGCAGGCAATCAGTGATGTCATGCCAGCAGTGCAGCGATGGCAGCTTAACCTATTTTCGGAAATACCACAGAATTTCTATTTATAACCGTGCTGAGCAGCATGTATCTTCACACATCCCTCACGGACCTGAGCATTCGTAGACATTTTCCAATCTAAAATGTGTCTTCATCCCAAGATGGGGATTGCTTAATATCTGTAGAAAAAAGGGTCTTGACAGTGACAGTGTTGTTTACCATTGTCATAATTTCCATTTGGGGAGGTTATACAGAGTACGTTGCACATTTTTGAATGTTTTTATTCTGTTGAAATAAGAGCCCTTTTATTGTTGTTTACATTGGAAATTGAGGAATAATAATAATAATAATAATATGATCACATTATACACATCTACCAAACTTGGCCTCTGCTCCTCCTCCTCCTCCAGCCTCCAGCATCCATCCATCCCGCCCTCCAGTACCCAAACGGCTCTCAACCTGTCAGAGGGATCCTGCATGTCCCAAGCTGAGCCATCACTCTACTCTCCCACCGCCTTGGGATAAAAGCGACCATTTGTTTCTGCATCTCTGACAAACACTTTATCTTTTCCTGTCCACTTATCCATCTGTCCATACATCCATTGTGCTGTGCCCATGTGTCTGTCTGTCATTTGCCTTGTGGGTCTAGCTGCATACATGTGCCATCCTCCCTGTCCAATTCCTCCCCGTCACATTGGGCTGTTTGACAGAGACGGATCGAGTGACAGTGCTAAGTCATATCCCCGCTGCTTTGTGTTTGCGTGCACTCTTGGGCAGATACATGAACGACATTTATACATTGTTCATTCACACCAGCATCAAGGGCTCAACCATTTTGGCAATCAGAGAGATGTGACAGCTTGACTAATCTGTGATTGTTTTTTGGCCAAAACATGGGGGTTAGCGAGCCCTCCAAGGGCACAGTACTATAAGGCAAGACAAATAACTTATTATTTTCCAGGCTTGTACAAGGCTTTATCGCATGAGTTCTCCTGAACCATTCCAAAATGGAGAGGGATTATCACAAAACATTGCATTAAAATCTCCTCTCTGCCCTCTCCCTTGTTATTTCATTTTCCTTCTAAAATGAATCTGCGCCCAGCCAGGCTCAAACACAACTTTAAAGAGCTCATGCTATTCTAACACAAACCACCAACCCCTCCTCCTTTGCTCTCTCCTTTTTTCCCCCCTCTGTGCCTTTATACCCCCCCCCCCTTAAAAGAGCACACTCTGCTCTGTAGGCAATGGCACTTTGTTAAGCTACCCATACAAAATAGATAGACTTCCCGTCTATTTAGAAAAAGAAAATAGCTGTGACCTTTGTGCATGAACAAGGAGGCGGTACACTTGTACCGACTTTACCTTTAGAAAAGAAATGTGAGCTGCAAACACACCAAAAATAAGACGAGCCACATCCTATATTTACATTTTTAAAAATACTGTCAGCACAGTCATGAAATCCAGACAAAAGTATCTCAGCAATTCTCTAATGAGCTCAAATGTACTTCCTTTCTTATTGTGTCAATTATAACAATAATGTTATATAATATCAGTAGCCTATATTAATGTTAGCTGCCATGAATAACTACTCAAACATTATTGGTTATTTGGATGTTATTATGTCACAGCAACAACAGGTGAACACCAAGCTAACACAGCAATGTATAAAATTAAGGTAGCCAAGTGACCAATTAAAAAATAAAAACCTGTTTCAAGTGTCTTATATGACAAAGACCTATGTCATTATCATCAAGCCTCCTACTGGGATAGTCACCAAAAACCCACGGTGTTAAACAAATCACAACAGAGGATCATGTAATCTCTCTAATGACATACAAATGTAGAGTAGGTTTTTATAAGCAAGAGTCTCAATCATGAAGTTGGTCCAAGTTTCCCCTCAGACCTCACAGTGCATCTCCCCGTGTCTGTCCCAGCTACAGGCAACCATTAGCAAACATATTCTAGAAAGGTCACAGGATAACGCACTTCCAACATACTGAAAGCATTATATACTGCAAGCCATCATGAATGTTGCACCGGCGCAGGAAATCAATCCATCTGAAAGGCTCTCCCGGGCGGGGGATTAAGGGGAGACGCGGAGACAGAATAAAAGCCAGGTGAGTTTGGTGTGCGGACACTAACCTCAAGCAGAGCGCTGCCTTGTCTGCATCTGAGGTTGGCAATCTCCTTGGAAAACCAAAGAAGAAAGAGAAGTGGAAAGGAGAGGGAGGCAGCGCTCCTCATCCTGAAGTCAAGACCCATAGCTCCTGTCAGTACCAGTTGAGCTGCTGCATCTTTTATGAGGAAAGCCCTGTTGCTTATTACAATATTTACAGGCGTTTAAAGATTGTGAAGAGGGTGTTGTTACTGTATTAGCTTGGCTTGGTGGCCTTCGCTCAATGGCCCTGACAGAAGATTTTATTCTTTATTTGTTCAATCAAATCCCTGCACAAAACTGCAAGTACACTAAGAATAGCTTCTTCAGTCTCAGCAGTCACATACTCAGCACTGAAATAGAATTAATTTCTTCTGAAGAACTTGTTTGATTTCATTAGCAACCACACAATGGTCACACTGGCAAAAGCCCTGTGATAAAAGCCCAAATTCCATTGATGTCTGTTTGTTAAATAAGTAATATCATCACAGAGTGTTGTGTATGTACCATCCATGTCACTTCTACAGCTCTGTTTATAGTCTGTAAGTGAATTTATCCCATCTGTTTCCTCAGGGGGGATGCTGTCCTACAGCAGTGCCGTGATCTTTGACACTTTCCATAAGGCTCATATAATATGGAGACGTGTAGACCTGCACTCACACTTCCATTATATCAAAGAGGAGAGAGACACTTTAACAAACCAGAGCTTAGTTTAATCAATGCTGCTGCCTTTCAGGTATCATGTTACATAGGAAAAGGGCAGCTTCATATTAATACCAGGCCAGTTTGGTGCGATGCATATGCATTTTTTCCAGCTATTCCTGTTTCCGTCCTTCTATTTTATTGTGGGGAAGCCACAGAGGAACGCTATCTATCAGACTAGCTCAGAGGGAGAAAAAAAACATAAAAACTTGAATAAATATTTCATTAGATTATTCTGTGATTGAATGTGCTTCTGCTTGGCTGGGGTCTACGGCAATATCTCTGGTCCATTTATAAATGCATTAACACAATGATACCCGACACTAGCTTAATATTGATACCGGGCTGCCTTGGCTGGCAGATCAGAGCAGCGTTGTTTTGTCTGTCTGTCTGTCTGCAGTGCTGAATCACACCTGCAGAAAAAAAAAATCTTTGTTCTGTCTTTATCTTTTCTCTGAGCACACAGTACTTAAGTGCATGAGGGAAGATTTCTCAATCTCAAACAAGCTCATATGATGTAGTCTGTTCAGACAAAATGAGCAGTTTCAGAGAATTCAGAGCTGTCAATTTAACACAAAAAGACACTTTAACAAAAATAAGATGATTAAAGCTTTGGTTCTGCATATATGCATACCTAACAACATGCAAGTGTGTTCTGCATTTGCTATAAGTGGAAGCTAATTATAGCCAAAGGGAGAAGTTTTCACAGTCTCTGATAAATTCAACATCAGGAAATCCTCTACCTATTAATACCAATTGGGCGACAATAATTGGCAGGCCATCGACAGCGTGGGGAGAATTAATCATTTGAAGAGGCAGACTAGACTGAATTTTTAATTGGCAGAGGCAGCCACTGTTTAGGGAGGCAACCAGCTGATCACCCAAGAGACTGCTGCTTCAGACAATGCACATTTGCTAATCCTCTTGAGTCAAGTTATTATGGCCATGCATTATTATCACGCTTTACAAACTAATTCCATGTTTTCCCTCATGGATTACCTCGGGGGGAAAATAGTTGCATAAGAAAAGAAGAAATAATAAACATACAAAGCACAATGTGGACAAAATGAAAATCAAAATGACCTAAAAACTGCAGTGACAACAAATGCTTAGTATGATAAAAAAAAATAGTGTGTCTTTTTGAGGGTGATGTTCCACTGTTTCCATCAGGATCCATACTTCATAATCCTTTTAGCTTAATAACATAATTTGCTATAACCTCATCAGAAAGAGTTGACATATTAATGTTTATGTATTGTTAATTGTGTGGCCAGGATTCATTACATTCTAAGCCATTTAATTTGACTGAACTATACTTATCTGGACTGAATTAACAGTTTGTAACTTAATGAATTAATGAAGAGGAACTTTACTAACTTTATTTATCAAATTGGTAGAGATAAAACTCACGATTGAAATCAAATGGATATAAAGGTTCACAGGACTTTTTCCTCCCAATTCATACACTTTTATAAAAAGGGATTTCACTTTGTTACTTATCTTCTTTGACTTTTACATTTCAAACTGACAAGGGATCTGAGGGAGACATCATACAGACTTTCACTGAATAAAAGCTTTGCATCTCATTTAAAGATTTCATTAAAAAAAATAATTTGAGTTGTTCTGCTTCACCACCACAGATAGAATGATGTGATAAAATAATTGTAGTGATGGTAGTATGACAATGAAAAAACAGACAAAAACAAACTTTCAAATGTAAAAAGGAATTACAGTTGATTTACTGTGTTAATGCTAAACTTTTACTAATAATGAACTACTGGTTTTATTAGTTGTAACTGTGTTATTTATTTCACTCAAATTAAATACAGATCTATTAAGGCTCTATTGTCTCTAGTTGCAAATACATGTAAGAGCTTAAATTGTCTTTTCCCAGCCAAGGTGATGAGGTGACAATCACTCCACAGCTAAACACTGCAATCATTATGCAACACAGGGCAATGGCATGTAATGTATGCACACACATGCACAAGTAAACACATACTGACGAGTGGAAAACGAGTGCTATACTGAAAAAAAAATCCCTTCTGTAAGCTGACAATATCAACTGTATGATCATGAAATATCTGGCTATTACATGCTGTTATAGCTTCATCTAATGGTCCGTCCAGCATAATGCCTTTATAAACCTTTACATAACATTTAGTGATCAAAATGTGATCACAGACATTTTACAGGAACATTTGTTCATCAGCTAATTTCAGAGTGAACTTGCATATAAAAAATTATACATATGCGTGTGTGTGTGTGTGTGTGTGTGTGTGTGTATGTATATATACATATATGTACACACACACACACACATATATACATATACATATATATATATATATATATATATATATATATAGATATATAGATATTAATTTAATTTTACACATTATCTTCCAGAATTTCTTTGATTTGAGTTTCATTCATAGTATTCTAATGTTATTTCTTCGTGTCAGAAGTGTGTCTCCAGTCATGAAAAATGTGCTATCAATTCCAGGATTTCATTCCTTATTACTGAATATCTAAAGAAAAATATGTATATGTCATAGAAGACATAACATTGTTAACAATGTTTGAACATTTAATTTACATTAGTGCAATAAAAGCCTTATCTCCTGTACTAACATCCTTCACATATCAACATCTGCTCTGCAGGAGTGCAAGAATCCAAAAGAGAACAAAATGAATATTTTAGAAAGAGGTTTCTTTACTCATATGCCAAAATATTGTAAGAAAATGGCAGTCAGGTTTTATGAGGCATGTTTAGTAACATAGATTAAATCAGTATTAAGCCATAAATGTTATGCAAAAGAATAAAGCTTATCCTATTACTAACTGGATTATTACAACTTGTATACACAAGTACTTAGAGGGTCTAAGTCCAACATGGCTACATGCAAATACAAATCAAATGTAATCTAGAAATTTAAAGTTGGTTGCCAGTGAGTGGTGGGTGAAGATGATGATGATGATGATCATCATCATCATCATCATGGCAATGACGTCTACACATGCGTGAACAACTGTAAGGGGGACTACGTATTATGAAATTAATTTCCCACCCAGGCTGTGATCTACGCCATATATCTTTGATAACCAACTTCATTATGGAAGGTGGAAGTTGTCAGTGTGTACAGTGAGCGGTGTGGATTTACACCCTCTACCTCCCTCAGCCTTCCATTTCAGCAGCAGCATCACTGCCCACTCTCCGTGGAGACGTCCGTCATCTTGTGACAGTTCATGCGCCCTTTTGAGCTATCGAGATATTGAACTGATTTCGACGTGTCGGGTTTGCACCCAGGCCGCTTCTTTCGCACATGGAAACATGTTAAGGAAAGTATGTGGATGAATAAATGATGCCGCCCCTCCGTAAAAGATGGGACTGGCAAGAGATGGCTCTTTAAAAATGCATCCTTTCTGAGCGCGTCTGCCCCACTTAAGAGCGGTTTAAGGAAATACTGTTTAATTGCAATAAATAAAATGAAATAAAATAAAGAACGCAGTTAACAGTTTGCCACTCTTTCATTCATAATACTGAACGAAATCATAATATTAACAGTATTAGCTAAATGTTGATTTCCCGCGTAATCAGAAATCAAGATGGAAATACAAAGGCTTTAAAAATATTAGGTTGTGTAAAATGAATATGAACCTCTACTTTATGAACAAAATTTTGTTTATGAACAGTCATAATTGGAACAAAACCCCAAACCCCATGTATGTTAGGGTGAAAATGTGTAAGCACTGACGCACATGATAGTGATAAACTGTTTGGAACAGTAGACTGAAATTATTTCTGGATTAAACCTGATAAAATGTAAAAAAGTGAAACATACCCAGACTTCCTCCCTTACTATTTCAACACGGCTCAAAAGGTACATGTAATAATAAGTCATTATTAAGCTACAGGGGCTTTAGAGCCATTTGAGGGGTGACACATTACCTTTGTGCATGCCGGTGTATCGGTCCTTGAGAACTGTCAGCTCGTGGATTTTACCAAACTGTTCAAACAGGGGTTTCAGGTCTTTTTCTTCCAAGTTCCGCGGTATCTGCCCGATAAACAGCTTAATGGCATCTTGGTCTTTCATGTTGCCGCTCTCCGGATGAATTGAAATGGGTTCTGACCCGTTCATGGGTTTCGGAAATGTGATCTGAGGGTACTGGCGCTGATGTGGGATAAGTAGTAGTGGTTGTTGGGTCGGTGGTGCCCCCGGTCCAGTGAAAACCAGGCTGGAGTGAGCGGGTTGGGGCTGCTGTGGATGGTGCTGCCTTCTTGTTTCAGTCTGCGTGAATCTGGCCATTCTGAGCTGGGAGCAGAGTGGATAATAATGACAACACACACACACACTGTGAGAGAGCAAGCACTCAGCTGGAAACCAGGCTGACTTTCTATCCGACACACAACACACACGCACACACAGCACAAAGCAGAAGGGGGGGTGATAGTAGTAAAATAAACTCACAGGAGCGATATTAGACACTCTGGAGCGACACCCAGTGTCATTTATGAAGTACTTCAATTTAGGAGAAACATTGTAAAAAGCATTAAACACTCGTGGACGATTCATTTACAAAATAATAATAATTTTGAATAAAAAAAATATTCCAGCAGTTTGACTTGTCATTGTGGGAAAAGCTAAAGTGTTACTTATAACATTAACAATGGTTCCTTTCTATTAAAGTGCAACTGTGACAGCCATCATTAAGTTGAATGTTTACACCTGTGTTTTTCATACTGTGACATATGAAATTATCTGCCATGAAAAAGCAGTAAAAACCCTAATTTAAAGATTTACCTGAATAAAACTAAACATAAAGTATCGCCACTAATGTCTACAGAAGTTGTACACTGTTAATGTATTTATTGTGACAACACAGTCTGACTACTTCATGTAGAAGTTTGAATTCTGATGTAAATAAAAACATGGTGGAAAGACTTGCAATACTTCAGTTAATGTATTTAGTGAGCTTTTACTTTCATTGATTCTGAACACAAAAGTAAAAATTCAATCTTCAAGTAACAATCAATCAGTTCTCAAATCACGATGATATAAATTGTCACATGATCACCAAGATAAACATGGATGCCAAGAATAAATGTGCATGTCTATCAGTGTGTAAATCAGAGGCTTACAGCCACAGAGAAATGGGCCTTTTTTACACCAGATATTTTGAGCAGAAGCAGGAAAAGCACAGGTGCAATTAATAACATTAATTATGACCGAATCCCATTTAGTTTTAGTAATGCACCACATTAGTATAATGATTGATTGTTCACCAATATGGCTTCCTTGGAAATGTGAAGGGAACTGAGCCATTGTTCATGTTATCACTTCCAGCTGTGCTTTTCCTCCTATGACAAGTCAAAATGCCTGCTGTGAAAAGGATCTATTACTGGTATTTAGGCTATTGCTCAAATGTAGGTCAATCAAAAGGCTCAAAGGACACATTTGGATTTCTTGAAGTTTATCTTAATACAACATTCACTTGAATATTGAAAAAAAAAACTGGTAGCTGCAATCTTTCCACTTGTACATACTTGAAGTAAAGTGACCCACATTAAAAATTTAAGTCAAAGCTAATATGTGGCTTCAACAGCACTCATATCAAGTGGTTATTCCCCAGATACTGTCTTTTTAGTTGGTCTTTTTTGTTAAATGATCATCAAGGAAACACCATACCAAAAAACTACACCACAACCCACATCACTGAAGCCTGAACTTTATAATGCATTATAAAGGTCTGTAAACAAGGTTTGGACAAGAGTGATAATTGCTGCGTTCACTGACTCTTTCAACAGAGTGATTGGACCAACAGATTTAGTCACACAGGTTGCCGTGCATTAATATCTTTTAAAGAATAAAACAATACAATGATCTGACAGAGACAAAACTCATTTAAACATGTAACACCCATACTGAATTATATCATAAACTCATACAATTGATTAAAACAGCTGCATAATTAACAAAAGAAGTTTGAATTGTAAACTCGTGGTCAGTGTGCCTCGGCTGCTAAAATGTTAAAAAATACTAAGTGGCCATGTTATACTGTAAATCCAACTAGTTACAAGGGCGCTGTTTATAAGCAAACGCTATTGGCAATCAGTCATTAGATTGAGTCAAGGGACCAGCAAACATTAACCACAATTACAAGACTTACTGTAAGTACTTTTCAAATAGCAAGCAGACTAATCCCCCAAGAGAGGTTTTATTTGCATCATTTGCCATCTCTTTGCAGACACTGTCAGCAGCACTCTGATCCAAATCCATCATTGACATAAAATTCTCATTTAACTGTTACTGAAATGAGAAAAACACTGCATGCAAAACTGATGCACAACAGACAGTGTAATACAACTTACCAACAACCCACGCTTACTAAAACACATCTGCTGAACAGATTTCTAATTATGGCTTTTTTAACAGTGGATTAAATAAAGTGATATACTGTCTGACACTGTCTGTGTGACAGCAGGCTCAAGGCTGCAAGGTGAATCAATACTGCTGCTGGCTGCTGCTGCTTCACTTACTGAAAAGGAGCAGCACCACAGGGGTCCCACACCCCACCCAGAACTTTGACTCACGAATGGCTGCATCACTGTGTGAGAGACTTGCCTTCATCCTACACTATACCTGTAGAACAAGGAAAGAGTCACTTTCAATGGGCTTAAGTATGTAGGAGAAGCAGGTATGATTGGAATACAAAGACCAAAGCTTGAGATAGACACACAAGCTATCCAAGTTGTTTTCACTAACTGGGAGGTGGGGGTAATTTCAGCTCTATTGAACTCTGCTCATAATATTTCTTTCTGTAAAGTTCAATAAGTGCAAGTGTAGAGCGAAAGACATCAGCAGGCAGGGATACACATTGACATTGTCAGTCAATAAAACAGTGGGTGGCAGCTCCACACACACACACACACACAGGACATTTTTTATTGTAAACTTGTTCTTTTGAAATGTGAATGTAATTCTTTCAAGCAGTAGGTCCCACCGTGCCTTGCAAGACACAGTTTCCAAACTGATGTTTGTTTTCGATTTGTGCGCCAAAGTCGCAGTCTTATTTTGTGCTCCATTCATCGTGTTATAAATGTATTGATTAAAAGAGGCAGGGTATTCACTGAATGTGGCTGGCCATCTGAATTGGAGTTGGCAGGGACAGGATCATAGTGTTTGGTGGATGGCTCAGCATGTTAGCCTGCTTACATCTGTAGTGAGGAAACAAACAGGGACACAGTGCAGCTCATATTGAATAAGAGCACTGAGCTGTCATACTGTAGCACTGGCTCACCAGCCTCTCAGGGAGGTTGAGAGGCTATTTTTAGGGATGTGGTCAGCACAAGGGGAGAGAGAACTTCCACTTCATGGTTTTTTATTGACCAATGCCATTAATGTTTTGCCAAGCTGAAGACAGAGACAAGAAATCAATAAAGGTCACACTATTAGTGCGAACTAAAAAGTTACATACAATTTAACTGGCTGGCGTTTATTCTGCTGCTTGTTAACCAGTCTGGACCCTGAGAGGGAGGCAGACTGGCTCGATCTGTTCAGCTTGGGGAAGTCTGGAGGGCCCAGGGGGAGACAAAGGCTGCTATGGGAGTCATTTTGCATTCTGTGTGCACTTGTAGACATACACTCAAGACAGGGAGACAGACACCATCTCTCACACACACACAATTACACTCCCTAATTACCCAAATTCAACATTATTCTCATCCAGTTACTCACTTGAATAGTGTGCAAACACAGCAATGCACATACTGTAAGCACAAAAGGCATACAGCGCATGCACACATACAATTTAACTTGCCATATTCCATGAGATGAAGTCAATGAGGAACTTGACAAAACAGACTGAGCAACACTTGAAGGAATGGTTCTTCTCTGCATGGGCTGACTGCAGTTGGAGGTTTATTAAACAGTAAGAGTTGGAGGTGTCCCCTGGCACCTAATTCACCATTGCACTCTGGTTATGCATTGCAAAGCATGCCCATTCAACTGTAAGGTGTTGTTCAAGAAAATTAGGGTGTGATGTGATGTTGGCCTATCACACTGGAGACAGTTTTATGGACCACTGACTTAACGAGCAGATGAGGTGTGATAAGAGCAGATTGGAGTGCAGAGAGAGAGTGGCACACCTTTCTCTCCAGGCCTCAAGTCCCTGGTCTAAAGGTTTATCTCTTTAGTGGAAGACCTCTGATAAGAGTACACTACACTTTTCTATATCAATCAGAGTTCATCCTCCAAAGAGAGACACATGTCAGGCCATAGATTGAAGGGCAGGGAGGGACTGGAAATCTAGACATTCTGGAAAATTCCAGAGCGGCCATCCGGTGAATGGCCAGGGGCTTGACTAGTTCATCAACCAAAAAGTCAGATAAAGCGACACTAACAGCAGCAACAGCAGTAATGCAGTCCTAGACATTGGCAAAAGCACAGAAGCGTCCAGCAGAAGTGTTGAGGAGCAGGTGGAAGTTGAACCTGATGAGCATCCACTGGCTGGTCAGGATGAGAGACAGACAGCAGAGGGACCGGTAAGTGGCAGGCACACAGGAACACAAAACATTAGGCTACATATATGTGTTAAAAATAATCGTGGGGTGACAGTGATTTCATCTCATCATCATAGCAAGCTCATTTCTGCAGGTAAATAGAAAACCATGGTGTTGAATGAAACTGGAAAACCTCAAATATTCATTGGTATCATTCTTGACATAGCAAGGGGGAAAGGGGCTAAATAAATCTCCATGTTTAACCAAAAGTTTGGGGAGTTCGAATCTTCCATCTGAGTTCTGTTTGTTTCTCAGTTATTTGCGTGGTGGGCAGGGCTATGAGCTGACACTTATCCTAACATAGACTACAAGCCTGGGGTTTGTGTGTATACAGCTTCATCATTATAAGGAAGAAATTCATAGTAATTAATCACAGCAGAATAGTGCAATTAATTAAATAATAGTTAACTGGTTTTGTGATGTTACTTGCTACAAATACCTTGTTTGGTATATGATTGGTATAATATTGTTCAGTATAATAGTTGGTATAATATTGTGAAGAGCGATCAGGACAACCCTGTCAGTGACTGGTTGTAAGTGGCCAGGTGGTGGGTCTATTAGGGTGAAAGTGCAGGGCTGTTTTAGTCCTAGTCTGTCTCTGTTGAAAGGGATGGACTCTGTTAAATATAATGAAGAAACATTTACTTAAATAACAAAAAAAAATATTCATCTTCAAAAGTTGGATTTTGTTCTGATGCAGCTTGCCAAACAGTGAGGAGCTGCACCAGCAAAGGATTTTATGTTATACGGTTAATATACATTTTATATTACTGTCATTGGTGGGTAACTTATCAAAAAATTGTAAAAGAATTTGATCACATGTTTAATTCCAGTTTATGAATGTTGTCATTAGGAGAAAGGGATGATAATTGGCTGACTGTAACCTATATCAAAATATTTTTATTGAGATCTTTTAACAGCACTACTGAAATGTAAAAATCTTTCCTCAACTGTATTTAAACTACTCAAAAAATTAATGCCAACTTCAGACATTTCATTTTGGTTGGCTCATGGCAAATCACTGATTTCATTTGGAATCCAGGATCCAGGATGCTGCTTTCTTCTACTGACCACATTGTTTTTGATCCATGCAGGATGTGAAGCAGACAATCATCTACCTGAGGTGCAGTATAAGAGATGGGTAGAAATGATTGGAAATAATGAGACAATTTTAACATATTTAAGATACATTTTATAATCCAAACACTGTCTTTAAAGAATCCCATCACCAACTGTTATTATTGTCCCAGAGACAAATGAGAAGCTTTTACAACTTCCTCAATTTCAAAGTTGTCTGAGTCCAGATTGCTGCTGCTTTGATATTAATGAAACTATCTTCAGAAAAAACTAAATCATATCAACAGATTAAATAGTGTTCAAACTCATGTATCCTGGGCTCAATCTTGTCTTCTTAACAAAGCACATAATTGTATTGTCTTGCAAATGTATGTGGCTGGAAATGTTGCAGCAAAACCAAAATTATTATTGTAATGTTGTCAATAAATCACAAGTAAATCCTTTCAATATTGAAACAGAAGAGCCAGAGGATTAGTTTAGGTTGGTACGTGTATAAAATGATCAAACATGGCACGCAGGTGATGGAGTGGTTAGAGCGCATACCACATACGCAGTTGACTCCGGTTCGAATACTGGCCGGAGGTCCTTTGCTGCATGTCACATTCCCCCTCTCTTTCCCATGTGTCCTGTCTGTCTACTGCTTAATAAAAGGTGTCTATGCTGAAAAAAATCTTTAAAAAATAAATAAATAAAATGATCAAACATAATGATCCAGGTTCTTACAGTGAAATCTTATTTAATTAAGTTAAATCTGAGTTGTGGTAATAGTCATAGTATTTATCTGCAATGTAGTCTGCATTCTCACTATCACAGCACAACATCATATAAGAAAATATCAGTGATTCTTGATCTGAGGTTGAATTTGTATTTACAGTGTGTAACCAGCAGATGGAAGCTGTGTTCCACTGATTCCCTCTCATATCCTCACTAGTCACTGTAAGGACAGCCAAGCCTAAATAATGACTAACCTCTCATAAATTATTGCCAATTCCACTGAAGATGTGTATTAATTTTCATCCTACCAACAAATTTAACAGGACTGGGGTCCCTGGGTATTAAACTAATAAACTACTATAACTTATTTATTCTCAAAACACTGTTAGTTACATAATTAATGTCATCTGGGGCAGAAAAAAATATATTGGGTGATTTTGCCTGGGGTCCCCCAGGGCCCAAATACTTTGGTATTTTTAAAAAGCACTAATTAAAACAGAAACAGAAAACAGTAACATGAAGGAACACATTGATTGACAAAGAAATGAAAAATTGAAATGATAGAATAAAGCACCTATATTTCTGGGGTCTGCAGGTACCCCAGTCGGTAGGATCAAGCTTACATATCTTATTTGCTGTTAGACAACAAAAATAATACTCATACAGAAACAGTCAGCCAAACAAGCAGGGTTTAGTGAATAGCTAAGGATACTTGGCTGGTTATCTCTCTCATTTGATACATTGTATGCAGACTAACCTTTTGCTCAACTTTTATGATGATGAGTTACTAAAAGCAGCATTGGTATGAAACATCATATTATCAAAGCACATGTGGAAGAAGGAATAGTGGCGTATCAAAGTGCTGGTATTTGATAGCCTATACATAAAAGTAACAATCGTGAAGTGTGTGTGTGTGGCTCTGTTGAGTTTGGGCAAATTGAGAAGGGGCTTTTTCAGGGCTACTGAGCAGCTGCTGGATCTTGGCGTCAAGCAGAAATAGGTGTATGGTGCCCCAAATATTCTTCCCACACATGTTTTGCAGGTTTCATTATTTTTATTTATGTCCACTATGACCAGACAAGTTTTGGGTTTTTCAAGGGCAGACCACTTTAATTTCTGTATGATATAATGACAGCTGCACTGCCTTAAGGTGCAAAACACATTTTGGTTAATTAAAGTAACAGCAAAATAGATAAATGAATAAATATAGGAATAATTAAGAAAAAATGTATGAATTAGTAACAAAAACATGTCACTAACCAGATGAATGTACTTACTGTCATCATTGTAATAAATTCTGACTGAATGTCATGTATGTGTATCATAAATGTAGGGCAAGGTGCATTCAGTTTCACATGAGCACACTAATGTCTTCGCTATTATGACCAGGACGGACATCTGAAAGAATGAACATAAACCAAAAGTGGTTTGACATTTCTTAATTTGCCCTTAATTGAAATAACAAAAGCATTCTATCTTTTGACTAGAACCTGTCCATGGTGCAGCATTGTGTCTGTACACACTGATCAGCCAAAACATTGAAACCACTGATTATCACATTAAAGTGGCACCTGTCAAAGGATGGGATAAATTATTGTAAGTGAACCGTCAGTTCTCGAAATTGATGTGGAATGAGCAAGCGTACGGATCTGAGCAACTTTGACAAGGGCCAAATTGTGATGGCTAGATGACTGGGTCACAGAATCTCCACAACTGCAGGTCTTGTGGGATGTTATTGGTATGCTGTGATCAGTACCTCCCAAAACTGGTCCAAAGAAGGACAACCAGTGAAACAGGGCCATGGTCATGGACATCCAAGGCTCATTGATGCACATGGGGAGTGAAGGCTAGCTCGTCCCACAGAAGAGCTATTGTTGTCTATAACAGACGTGTGAGAGGACAGTGTATCTCAGCTTGCTACGTATGGGGTTCCATGGCCGCAATCTGGTCAGAGTGCCCATGCTGAGCACTGTCCACTGCCGAAAGCACCTTCAATGGGCACTTGAATGTCAAAACTGGCATATGAGGCAATGGAAGAGAGTGGCCTGGGCTGATGCATTTTCTTTTAGATCACTTTGACAGCACAGGGTGTGTGCACATCATTTGTGATGCTTTGGGCAATGTTTTGCTGGGAAACCTTGGGTCCTGGCATTCATGTGAATGTTACTTTGACATGTACCACCTACCTAAACACTGGTGAAGACCAAGTACACCCCTTCATGGCAATGGTATTCCCTAATAGCAGTGGCCTCTTTCAGCAGGATAAAGCGCCTTGCCACATTGCCACAAATTGTTCAAGGTGTTTCCTTGGCCTTCAAATTCTCCAGATCTCACTCCGATTTGGCATCTGTGGCATGTGCTGGAAAAACAAGTCTGGTTTAATTCAAAATTCAGAGGACTTAAAGGATCTGCTGGCCATGTTTGTGCCAGATACCAGAGGACACATTCAGAAGTCTTGTGGAGTCCATGCCTCAATGGGTTGGACAAATGAGTTGTCTTGGTGGCATAAAGGAGACCTACACAATATTAGGCAGATGGTTTTAATGTTTTGAGTGATTGGTGTATATCCTCACACATACACACATACATACTCCCCTCCTCTTCCCTCTCTCCTCGCCCCTTCCCTCTTTCTCTGTCAACCCAACTGGTCAAGGCAGACACCCACCCACCCAAAGCCCAGCTCTGTTTGAGGTTAATTCCCATTAAAGGGGAGGTTTTCTTTGCCGCTGTCACCAAGCGCTTGCTCATGGGGGATGTTGGGTCAGTGTAAATTAAAGCATACGGTGTAGACCTGTTCTACATATAAAGTGCCCTGGGGTAACTTTTGTTGTGATTTGGCACACACGAACACCCCTTACTATAACCCTTTTTCTTTCATTAAATACTTCAAAAGTATAAATGTTTTTTGTGTAGGTTTTTTTCAGTAAAGTTCAATATTTCACAGTTTGGAAAAAGACATTAAAAATCAAACCTTACAGACCCACTTTAGACCCATTTCTGTCTTTTTGGGGGGGAGACAGGGGATCTTTATGGGGAAGATAGCAGGTCAACAGTATATGACACACAGAAGTGGCACATATACATCATTTGAAAGCTGAGAACCCAAAGATTAATTTGAGATGCAGCTCAGCAGTATGTGCAGAATCTGTAAAAAAAAAAACATTGTGTTTTGGATAGGCACCCATTTAAATTTTCAATAGCCCATATACCAAGGGTCTCAGAGGGGCTTATTTGAAACAACTTTTGGAAGCTGTGTTTGCAGATATTTATACTGTTTTGTTTCAATTGTTTTGGTGTCATAGTTTAAATACATGTAAATGTTTATTCTTTTATTAAATAATTCTCCTTAACCAATTCATTACTGTATATATCCATTTTTTTAAGTATTTAATTTCTGTTTCTTAATTAAAAAGCCACACAATGACAATAGAAAAACGCTCAGAGTAAAATACAGACCTCTCAAAAATAAATTAACAGACAATAAAATAAAGATATAATAATTTCATAAAAATGTAACTTGTAATAGTAAGTAAAACAATAAATAAATAAATAATTAAATACAAATATATTGTTAGATGAACTTTAACTACAATAGAACATTAAAGAAGCAATACAAGCAACAGAAATCATCAAAGTGACAGCGCTGACCTTTAGTGACCCTCGGCTATTGTATTAATTGATGTACGTCACCATTAATCCCAGACCTGTCAGGAATGATGGACCTTCCCAATCTACATATCAATACGTCAGAGAAGTGTCTCTAGACAGTCTATTCCAAAAGTACCAAGTAAAGTCACTGGACCAATCTGTAGAAAACCAGATCCAGTAACATAGAAATAGCATAAAATTAATATTAGGAGTAACTAATAAAAGGAGAATGTTTTTAGTCTGAAACATCTGGAAAAAAAAATCTGCATTAAAGTTTTCCAGTGCTGCACAGGCACAGGAACACTGCACGTGTTTGGATCTAATTTGATTCAGTTTCTAGGCATAATCGATCCAACATGAAAGTTCCTATTTGTTAATCATCACTGCCATCCAACATCATCAGTCATCATCATCCTGCACCAACAGCTCTGCCAAACATCCACTTGAGGTTATTAATCTAATGGCTGAGTCTCTCAGCAGCTTTGAACGCAGGAGGCTCTTCTACCTGTGTGAGCACTTAGACACAAATGATAATGTGGTTTATTTGAAGGAAACATTTACGTCTAAAGTGATGAGCTATGAGAACAGTCACCTGTATCTGGCAGAGCTTGTGCTGCAATTGAGGCATGATATGCTGAGGAAGGTATACAGTAGATATGAAGAGGACAGGACTCAGAAGTAGGGAGTTTTTGTGAGGATTCAGGTAAGATATTCTTTAAGTTATCTGTGTGCATTAGTCTAAATTTTAATATGTTCTGTCATTTGCGTGTACATCACTGTGGATTGCATTTGATTTGTTTGAAAGCTTCTATAAATGAAATTTGACTGATTGAATCTATATCTGCATTAAGATCAATTCATTGATTTTAAAACAGAACCATAGCCGATAAAAAGTATTTTCTAATCTAAGTAGAGTATTTCAGCAATCTGTCTGTCTCCCTGTCTTGACTGTATGTCTACAGGTGCACACAGAATGCAAATGACTACCTTAGCAGCCTTTGTCTCCCCCTGGGCCCTCCAGACTTCACCAAGCTGAACAGATCGAGCCAGTCTGCCTCCCTCTCAGGGTCCAGACTGTTTAACAAGTGGCAGAATAAATGCCAGCCAGTTAAATTGTATGTAACTTTCTAGTTTGCACTAGGCACATGCACTCTCTGTGTGTGTGTGTGTGTGTGTGTGTGTGTGTGTGTGTGTGTGTGTGTGTGTGTGTGTGTGTGTGTGTGTGTGTGTGTGTGCGTGTGCGTGTTTTGTTTTAAGGGCTAATTTTCTTACCTCCTCGTTCTTGTTATCCCTTACATGAAATAATTGTTGTTTCTCCATTAATGTCTCTGCAGTTGTTATGGTTACAGAACAGGTTAAGAAATGATCGACGAGGTTCTCTTTAGTTGATTAAAGCTGCAGTTGGTAAGTCTAAAAGTTACTTTTTGTCATATTTGCTAAGACTGTCACTATGTAAAGACAGCATTACATGAAACTAGTAATTAAAAAAAAAAAACAGGCTCATTTAACCCCACCTACTGCTACTACTGCAAATTGCCAGAATCCACCGCGACTGGACAAAAAGACCCAATCAGAGCCAGGATTGTGTCTGATGGAGTGTCTGACAGCTGTCAATCACTGCTCACGCACACAGCCCCCTCCCCCTTCCTCCTCAGCTCGGTTAAGCTCATATCTCTGAGTTTCTAGGTAAGGTATAGCCATGTGAAAGTCACTGTAAAGCGTTTTATATCTAGCTGTGTGGAGTGTAGCTCATGTATTACCGATTCATGTGCCATGTTGTTTACCTGGCCTCTTCAGTCGCATGCCGTTGCGCGCACGTCAGCCTCCTCTGGGGGAGGGATCTGAAAGTTGTACTGCTTCAAATTTGATGCTAAGTCCTCTCTCTCCTCAAAGTTACCAACTGCAGCTTTAAGCTACTTTAGAACTGAATTAGAATTTATATCAAAAGGCAGTGTGTTGCTGAAGTCAAAACTAGCGCAATGGGGAGACTAGCACAATATCAAAATAATGGTGTCGCCAGAGGTTTTCAAAATGAGAGGCATGCTTCCCCAAGGGGGCTCCAAACTATTTCAGGGGAGGCTCAGTGAATGGAAGTGTATAAGTATTACAATAGGTCACATAGAATAGCCTAAATGTGTGTGAATTAGTAGAAGAGATAGCCCATGGACAGGGTAATTATGGGGACTTACTATATGTCCCACTTTCCCAGAGTCAGGAAAGAAGTAAGTTAAACAACAATATCAGGCTATAATGGCTTTTGTTGAGGACATCATTTATCTTTAAACTAAGGCTAAAGCTAAACAAATAGCCGCTTCACTTGCAAATACAAGCTACCAAATAAAGTAGTATATGGACTGACAAGTGGTCACTCAAAAAATACTGACTTGAAACGTGGCAGTCGATAGATAGAGGTCTACTCCTCCATAGAGTTACATGAACTTAAACTCAAAGCAAACAAAGCTCCTTTACGTCTCAGGTCAAGTTCATTTAGAGCTGGTAACTAGCCGGCACCACACAATAACATTAGCTACTACAGTGGAATATGTGCTAATATCGTGCTAATACGCTAACGCCGATTAGCATCTGTCTTTTACACACTGCATCTTGACCAAACCACAAAGTGTGTACATGACAGTTTTTCCCAATCACGTAACTCACCCAAAAGCTCATTAAGTACTTATGTCGAGTTCATTTTGAGCTTTAAACTAGTTGGCACCATTAACACATTGTACCAACACAAAGCAACATTAGCGCGCTAGTAATGTTAGCACATATTTCACTGTGGTCGTTGTGATGAAGGTATTTACCTTCTGCACGTTGCAATATGTCCGTAAGTAATGAGCATAAACACTCTCCAGAACATTCATTTGACATTCAAAATACAAACTTATTATGTGCTTCAACCATTTGATGAATGTCTAACCAACTGTATAAAGGTCATTTCTTACAATTAAAATAAATAAATAAATAAAGTTATTATGCTCCTTGACCCTTTGATCTCAGGATATCAAACCAACTGCATAACATACAGAATAATATCAGTCATGTGCCTCAAGGCTTATTTTTCAAATATATTGTTTCGCACACATAGCGCAGTAGGACCATAGAGTAGGACCCAGACAGGACTCACCGGACTCTGATCGTGACATCACAGAGGCGACTTGCCGAAAACATAACAAAAAAACGACAACGAGGAGGTAAACATTAGGAGCCAATTGGTTCCTGCCATGCTACAAGCTAGCCAAAGAACAAAAAGCACCTGAGGGGGACACGCTATATCTCATAATACAACTAATGCACTTAATCCAAAGGAAAGGGATCACAATTCATTCCATGTTTAAAGTATTGTAAACGCTGTTCACCACAGGTTTTTAAAACACAAGTGATGCAATGTGCCCTTTATTAGATGCCTGATGGCTTTTGATAATGATTTCCGCCCTGTTCTTTTCACACCCAAACATTAAAGAGGAGCAGACCACACTAATCAAGCACTGATCTGCTTTACTGCTTTTATTTGGGTTGCCTTAAGAAAATCCCAACTATCTACTTGGGTGTTATTTTTATTTGTATTAATTTTCATTATTTATTTATTTATGATGGTCAAAGTAAAGAGTAGTTGTATCAGCTATTTATTAGGTAAAGGCTGTTCATTCATGGGATAAAACAGTTTCCCTTCCCTTTTTACTGTAACGATTCCTGAAGGTGGCAGCATAGGACCATGTATATAATTGCATTATGTTCCCTTGCATTTAGAGTGTAGAGGATGGGATTAAATGACACATCTTTTCTATTTTGAGGAATCCATGACAGTTAATTGTTAGCCAACATTTGCAGTGTTTCCCACAGGACAGGCATCTATTTGTGGTGGTGGTGTGGTCCGGGGGGTGCAGCAGTGACCAAGAAGAACGCGGAGTTTGAATAGAACTACAACACTTTATGTACATATTTATATACAGATTAGATATATTGATAAATAGACATACAGATAGCCAAGGCTGGATTAAGAATTTAGAGGCCCTTGGGCCAGACTCTTAGAGGCCCTCACACATGCGCACACACGCACGCGCGCACACACACACACACACACACACACACTTGTATGTGCACCAACACAACAGACAAGTAGTTAACTAGTACACAAGTGTGGATGTAGTAGTTGTTGGAAACTCCTGTACTTGCACAGGATTCACACTGACTGATAAATTCAACACAAGACTCTCAGCACATGCAGTGTATGTGTGTATTATCAAAACAGTCTACACTCAGATATGCAGAAACACTTCACTTCAAAGAATAGCAAACAACCTGTTTTTAGAATCTCCACAATATCAAACATCCCAACAACAAATGTTTTCGAGTCAACACTTGGGAGGCAAGAATACACACACACACATTAGAGCTCCCTTATGCAATGACCTTTCTCCTGGCCTTTCTCCTAGCAAACTCCTCCACAACATCACTAAAGTCCAGGTCTCTGACAAGTTCAGACTCTATATTGCCAGTAATGATAAGGACTTCAGGGGTTTTTGTTTCATGCTTGTTCTCAGCTCATTTTTGATTCTCCCCAAATGAGAAAATGAGTGCTCCCCCTCACAGTTTGTCACCGGTGTCGTACGTGAGGAACATCCTCAAAGCCACATAAACATTAGGGAAGACTAATTGCAGGCCAAACTTCAATATGGTTTTCAGCATGTTTGAGGGTGACTTGTCTGTTTCAGCCAACATGAAGGATCGGAACTGCAGACACTTAAAACACGCTGTTCCGCCTACGGGACGGGTCGGAGGTTGGGAGGTAGCCACAAGTTCTTCTGAATGTTTTAAACACCAACCCTTAAACATATATATTGTTGCATACATTGTTAGAAAGCTTAGATTGCCCTGATTCATTCAAGACCACTCACGAATTATATGGTTACTCACAGCCGTAATAGTATTAGCGATTGGCTCGGCTAGCCACTCAGCTAAAGTAAAAACAGCTATAATCTCTACATACCTTCATAGTCTTCCCTTTATCCACAACGATCATCTTATGACTCAGGACTTTCTGTACAGCTCGCCAAGTATCCATTCTTGTGAAATATGAAATCCGTTTCCATAAGATCGAAATACTTTCCTCAATATTAGTCCAACACGTAACGTAACACACACGGAACAAACCATATACGGTTCCTTTTCCGCCATTTCCTGACCTACACGTGCATCTGTGGGACACGTGACTGTTTTGTATACGTCTGTGAGCTCCTCCTTTTTCGACGACAACGTAGGTTTGATTGACAAGAAAGGTATTAAGAGGTTAATGAGGTCTACTCACGCCACCTACTGCACCGGAATTGTAACGACAAGCTACATTCACAGACAGAGTCCCATTATAATGCGTTTATGAGCGAGGACGAGCGAGCCAAAAACCGAAAAATCTATTCGTGGACGTAATTCTTTCGTGTGGGAAACACTGATTTGACAACATATTTATTACCTGCATCACTCTTAATGCAGCAAGCCTCATATTTGTATCTGTTCACTCTAAATGCAGACAGCTAGCAGATTTCATTATATGTTTTCATTGCATGGGACGTAAGTCAGACATTACATTTCAGTTATATTAAATTATCAAATAGCAGAAATTATAGCAATTTACTATGTATACACTGGTGAAATATCAATAGCAGAAATATTTACTGTTTTTACAAAGGTGAAATGTTTGTTTTGCTTAACCATTCCTCCTCTTTTCCTCCAGACAGTGGGGATTGCTGGCAACCAACCACATTAGTAGCAGCACCATCAACTTTCTGTCCAGCCTGTGCCTGGATGTAGTGGAGGCGATCATCAGCCATGTCGTGGATCAGTACCGTACTGCAATATATTACTTAGTGCACGCGGTGTCCGCAATCACGTGTAGATAGAGCGTTTGACGCCATGTGACGTTTAATCATTGCGTCATGTTTTCGTCATTGGGATGCCTTTATGACGCCATAGTTCTCATCATCACATCAGCTCAAATAGATAACAGTTGTAATGTAGTTTCTTATAGTCTATGGTTGTAACTCAGGCGAAGACTACTAAGAAATCAGTAATGGATAACCAATTATCGGCCGTTATGGATAACAAGGAGGTAAGAAAATCAGTTTCAGTTCTAATTGGGCTCTGAGCCTATTTGGTCCATTACATTTACATGAAATATCCTACTCTATCCTATACTACTTTATCCTACTCAGATGTTAAAATACTTCTGTCAGCTTTGATTCTATTTAAGATCATTTTAGTTTACATTGGAAAATATCAATATATCCAGTTCCTCTCAGTTCCTCTGGCTGTTCCAGCAGTTTGGAGCTTAATGGCATACAGCAGCATCATAAAATGTTTTTGATCTGCTTTGTGGAACAGCAAAAAACCAGATGATCTGAGAGGCCGTCCTGGTTTATAAAGCAAAAACATTTCTGAAAGAGAGGTTGTCTGGTGCAAGGCCATGTAGAGCCTTATAAACTAATACAAGAATTTAAAAATCAAACAAAAACTCAGAGAAGGGAAGAAACTAACCAGTGTAAAAACTTAAAGCAGGTCTTAGTCAGCACTGGTACAGCAGAAATTTGAATTAATTACAGCTGATTTATTGTATTCTTTGGTAGACCAGAGAGGAAAGTGGGGCAATAGTCCAGCCTGCTAGTTACAAAAGAGTGTGCCTCTCTGTGTTGAAATGGCCTCACTTTAGATATTCTTCATTTCAGATCAGTTATTGCACATATGGTAAAAATTCATGCAATTTAATTCACTGTGTGGGAAAAATATTATAATAATAATAATGATGTCATGTGGTAATAATGTTATTCATCACATATGTATTACCTCCATGACACAGGAAGTCACATATTTGTTCTGCTCATTCTGAATGTAGACGGCTTGCAGATTTCATTAAGAAATGGTTTGAGAATTGTGCACCAATTAACAATGTTAAAACTATTGGTACATTTTGAACATGTAGATTTTTACAGCGCCATACTGAAAACTGTCTGATTGTTGTGTAAAAGATGTCTGGTTGTTAAAATCTGGTTGTTTTTCTTCCTGTCAGATATCACCGGATGAATCTGGAGGGTTCAGTGTACACATTGACATACCAGAGGTCATCAACCCAGTGATCAAGGCATATCTTGATGAAATTACATGGGAGTAAGTCAGACGTTACATTGCAGTTACATTAAATTATCAATAGCAGAAATTTACTATGTATACACTGGTGAAATATCAATAGCAGAATTAATTATTATTTACTGTATTTACACAGGTGAAATGTTTGTTTTTGCTTAACCATTCCTCCTCTTTCCCTCCAGACAGTGGGAGCTGCTGGCAACCAACCACATTAATATCAGCACCATCAACTTTCTGTCCAGCCTGTGCCTGGATGTAGTGGAGGCGATCAGCAGCCATGTCGTGGATCAGTACCGTACCGGAATATATTACTTAGTGTCCAACAATACAATGTAAGTCAAAAGCTTCACATTCTATTATTCATTCATACCTTCTTCTCCAACATCCATTTTTAAGCATTTTTTAACTTTGGGATTATTAGGATCCACAAAAATAAGTTAATGATCCATATTGCCTTTTAAAGCATTTTTCTAAGCATCATGGTCTAAATCACCACTCACCAGAGTTTGTGATTTGTTAAAAGAAATGCCTTAACTTATGACCTGTTGAATAAAGAGTGACTGTTTTTCTTTTTATGGAACAGGATCAATGCTACAGAGGTGCACTGTCATGTGACAGAGGATGACATCCAAGACACCATTGGGGATTCCCTGGTTATGTGTTTTGCAGCATGGATGCAAGTTTTGGAAAAGAGGTCCCAGTACTCCGATAAGCTGCTGGAGTTGGTCACGAAAGAAGTGACAAAGAGGGTGAACCAATCACTGGCTGCAAACATACGGTCAACCTCTCCTGCACAATTTGACATCTGCCAAGTTCTTCTGAGTGATATGGTTTTCCATACATCCCAGATCCTCTATCGGTGCTTTTGGAGAGCAAAGCGAGTTGACCTAGACTACGATCTTTCTGATTTTTCCAGCACAGAGGATGAAGAATCATCTACTGAGTCTTCTGGTTCAGATGAAGTCACTGACGAGGAGTTTGGCACGGAGGATGGAGAGTCAACTGGCTGTTCTCTTCATGGTTCAGACCTGTATGAGTTTTTTGGTCCAGGCTTAGTCAACGACATTGAGATTTTCGACACGGAGGATGAAGAATCAAACTGCTCTTCATTTGACGGTTCAGTCCCATCATTTCATGCCATTGAAGAGTCTCCCAGTCCAGCAGTGGAGGCAACAAAAAGAACCACCACCTTTGAGAAGAAGATAAGGAGTTTTTTTGGGAGAAGATCTGCCAAAGTCACTCCAGCCTCTGAAGTTGTGGAAAATGGATCAACAGTGCCACTGCCACCAAAGAAACGTTATTCATTCACCAGGATTTTCTCTTCCTTGGCCAAGATTCTGCGGATCACATAACAACTAGGACACACAACGTGCACTGTATCAAACGATTAGCCCTTTTTACTCTTGTTTAACCAAGGAAAAAAAAACTTTTACAAGAGTGTCCCCAGCAGCGCAAATCACAGAGCTCCAGACATAAAACACAAGAACATAAGTGCTGTGCTGAGAAGAACCTATCCTTTTTAAGACTTATTTTAAGCATCACGCAGCACAGTGGCTCAATGAGACCTCACAGCCTCAGCCATTTCAGTGTGTCCAGCATAATGTTTACCCTAGTTTTCAAGGACTGTTACACGTATGTCTGTGCCCCCTCCAGTGTTACCAGAAGCAAGAGCAAGGAGCTAGCCAAGTTCTGGTTTGTACTAATAGCGATCGTGACTGAAAACATGTAATTTGGGCCTGGAGTTCAAAATACCAAACTATTCGATTGGTAAGTAGCCCCATTCAGACATTTTAAGGAATTAACAAGTTTATACTCATTTGTTGTTTTAATATAGGTATGAAGATATACAAATATTATATTTATATATTAAAAAAAATAAATCCCAAGCAATTCATACTGTATCTTTTAAAGTACAGTAATAGTGGTTCTTGGAAGAACTTTGTGTTGAACGATTCATGCTGTAAGTCTAAAATATTATTATATCTTTTTCATCTGCTGATCCTGCACTTCACTAGTTGGTAACATTTAATAGCCCTGCATACACATTTAGGGCAAAACTAGAAACAGAAATCAATAGGATTAGTCTACCTCTTGCTTTTTACTGTTTGTGTATTAAGTCAGTAATGTCTTAGCTCTAGCGGGGGCCATGTCACAATTTCACAGGTTGCCTAATTTGACATGATTACAGGAATCTTTGTAACATGCTAGCCTGGTCTGCTTCCTGCCTTGTATTGTGAGGCTATAGTCTGTTCAATATGTGATGCTCAGGTGTAGGTGATGAAGACAATCAGCAATATTTGGAGTTATGTCATGGCCTGTAAACTATACCACCAAAACTTCAACACAGTTCAATATAACTTCAAGGTCTTCAGAGTATTCTGACACCATGTGATAACTGTGAGTAGAAAAAGAAACCACAACATTTGATCCACTAAGTTGATTTGTATTTAATTTACTTCCTTATTACCAAACCTTAAGAAGACAAAGGTATCAATGTTGCATTACTAACCCTCGTGCAGTGGGTTAGTGCTGTGGCCCCACAAGGATCAAATACATAAATACTAATGGATATCACTGGGTAATTGATATATGGATCAAACACATTTTCTGTCACTCTCAGAGCAATTGTATGGTGTCAGAAAACTTTATGAAATTCATGTTAACAGTCCACTCTTTCCAAACCTGGATTGCCATGGTCATCTGCTATAGATCTCCACAAGCACAGTCTTTCCATATGAACCTCTACTTTATGAGCAACAGTCATAGTTGGAACCAAAACCCATGTATGTTAGGTAAAAAGTACTGACGCACACGATAGTGATGAACTGTTTGGAACAGTAGACTGAAATTATTTCTGGATTAAGCCTGATAAAATGTAAAACACACACGCACACAAAGCCAAAGGGGGCTGATAGTTGTGAAATAAGCGCACAGGAGCGATATTACTGTAGATACTCTGGAGACACCCAGTGTCATTTATGAAGTACTTCAATTTAGGAGAAACGTATGGCAAAAAGCATGCAGGAATTAACTGTACCTGTTTGTACAATAGTTTCCTTAGTAGAAGAATGATTCACTTGAGTAAAAGTAACAACAAAGACCACATCACATAAAGTAGTCCCTCGCCTGTGTTAAAGTACAATACCTGTTTTGGTTTTTTTACTCTTTCTTAACACAAAACTAGGTCTTCAAGTAGCAATCCATCCTCATACCACAACAATACATATTGTCATAATGATGTCAAGATAAAAATGGGTGCTTAGAATAAATGTACATGTCTATTATCCATGTTAGCTGGCTATAGTGCTCTGAAATGAGCAGTAAACCTGTAGAACACTTTCAATGGGTTTAAGTATGCAGTAGAAACATGTTTGATTGGAACTCAAAGATCAAAAGCTTGAGATAGACACATGAGGTGGGGGGTAATTTCGGTTCTATTGAACTCTGCTCATATTTCTTTCTGCAAAGTTCAATAAGTGCAAGTGTAGAGCGGAAGAGCAGGCAGGGATACACATTGACATTGCCAGTCAATAAAACAGTGGGTGGCAGCTCCACACACACAAACTTTTTTTTATTGTAAACTTGTTCTTTTGAAATGTGAATGTAATTCTTTCAAGCAGTAGGTCCCACCGTGCCTTGCAAGACACAGTTTCCAAACTGATGTTTGTTTTCGATTTGCGCACCCAAGTCACAGTCTAGTTTTGTGCTCCATTCATCGTGTTATAAATGTATTGAGGGTATTCACTGAATGTGGCTGGCCATCTGAATTGGAGTTGGCAGGGACAGGATCATAGTGTTTGGTGGATGGCTCAGCATGTTAGCCTGCTTACATCTGTAGTGAGGAAACAAACAGGGACACAGTGCAGCTCATATTGAATAAGAGCACTGAGCTGTCATACTGTAGCACTGGCTCACCAGCCTCTCAGGGAGGTTGAGAGGCTATGTTTAGGGAGAGAGAACTTCCACTTCATGGTTTTTTTATTGACCAATGCCAAGCTGAAGGCAGAGACAAGAAATCAATTAAGATCACACTATTAGTGCGAACAAAAAAGCCCCTGAGAGGGAGGCAGACTGGCTCGATCTGTTCAGCTTGGGGAAGTCTGGAGGGCCCAGGGGGAGACAAAGGCTGCTAAGGGAGTCATTTTGCATTCTGTGTGCACTTGTAGACATACAGTCATGACAGGGAGACAGACACCATCTCTCACACACACACAATTACACTCCCTAATTACCCAAATTCAACATTATTCTCATCCAGTTACTCACTTGAATAGTGTACAAACACAGCAATGCACATACTGTAAGCACAGAAAGGATACAGCGCATGCACACATATAATTTAACTTGCCATATTCCATGAGATGAAGTCAATGAGGAACTTGACAAAACAGACTGAGCAACACTTGAAGGAATGGTTCTTCTCTGCATGGGCTGACTGTAGTTGGAGGTTTAATAAACAGTAAGAGTTGGAGGTGTCCCCTGGTACCTAATTCACCATTGCACTCAGGTTATGCATTGCAAAGCATGCCCATTCAACTGTAAGGTGTTGTTCAAGAAAATTAGGGTGTGATGTGATGTTGGCCTATCACACTGGAGACAGTTTTATGGACCACTGACTTAACGAGCAGATGAGGTGTGATAAGAGCAGATTGGAGTGCAGAGAGAGAGTGGCACACCTTTCTCTCCAGGCCTCAAGTCCCTGGTCTAAAGGTTTATCTCTTTGGTGGAAGACCTCTGATATAGAGGAGTTCTACACTTTTCTATATCAATCAGAATTCATCCTCCAAAGAGAGAGACACGTCGTTTCTGATGTCAGGCCATAGATTGAAGGGGATGGGCTCTGTTAAATATGATGAAGAAACATTTACTTAAATAACTTTAAGTAGATGTTTCTACTACAAATAGTAAACAGTAAAGTTGGATTTTGTTCTAATGTAGCTTGCCATAATAGTAAAGAGCTGCACCAGCAAAGGATTTTATGTTATACTGTTTATATTAATTCTATATTATTGTCATTGGTGTGTAAATTATCAGCAAATACACAAAATGTAAAATTATTTGAGCAACCCAATATCCCATATTTAATTCCAGTTCATGAATGTTGTCATTAGGAGAGAGGGATGATAATTGGCTGACTGTAACCTATATCAAAATATTTTTATTGAGATCTTTTAACAGCACTACTGAAATTTAAAAATCTTTCATCAACTGTATTTAAACTACTACATTTCATTTTGGTTGGCTCATGGCAAATCACTGATTTCATTTGGAATCCAGGATCCAGGATGCTGCTTTCTTCTACTGACAACATTGTTTTTGATCCATGCAGGATGTGAAGCAGACAATCATCTACCTGAGGTGCAGTATAAGAGATGGGTAGAAATGATTGGAAATAATGAGACAATTTTAACATATTTAAGATACATTTTATAATCCAAACACTGTCTTTAAAGAATCCCATCACCAACTGTTATTATTGTCCCAGAGACAAATGAGAAGCTTTCACAACTTCCTCAATTTCAAAGTTGTCTGAGTCCAGATTGCTGCTGCTTTGGTATTAATGCAATTATCATATCAACAGATTAAATGGTGTTCAAACTTGTGTATCCTGGGCTCAATCTTAACTTCTTAACAAAGCACATAATTGTATTGTCTTGCAAAACTAAAATTATTATTGTAATGTTAGTAAATCGCAAGTAAATCCTTTCAATATTGAAACAGAAGATGCAGACGAGCCAGAGTTCATGATCCAGGTTCTTTTCTTCTCTAACTCTAATATATTTATTTGAAAAACAAATAAGAAAATACAGACGTAAATCTGAATAAAATGTTAACTTTTGTCTGCATAAACACAGTAATAGTCATAGTATTTAGCACAACATCATATAAGAAAATATCAGTGATTCTTGATCTGAGGTTGAATTTGTATTTACAGTGTCTAACCAGCAGATGGAAGCTGTGTTCCACTGATTCCCTCTCATATCCTCACTAGTCACTGTAAGGACAGCCAAGCCTAAATAATGACTAACCTCTCATAAATTATTGCCAATTCCACTGAAGATGTGTATTAATTGTCATCCTACCAACATATTTAACAAGACTGGGGTCCCTGGGTATTAAACTAATAAACTACTGTCATTTATTTATTCTCAAAACACTGTTAGTTACATAATTAATGTCATCTGGGGGAGAAAAAAAATATTGGGTGATTTTGCCTGGGGTCCCCCAGGGCCCAAATACATTGGTATTTTTTAAGAAGCACTAATTAAAACAGAAAACAGTAGCATGAAGGAACAAATTGATTGACAAAGTAATGAAGAATTGAAATGATGGAATAAAGCACCTGTATAAAGTATATTTCTGGGGTCTGCAGGTACCCCAGTCGGTAGGATCAAGCTTACATATCTTATTTGCTGTCAGATACTCATATCAAGAAAAATAATACTCATACAAAAATAGTCAGTCAAACAAGCAGGGTTTAGTGAATAGCTAAGGATACTTGGCTTCCTTCGTTGGCTGGTGATCTCTCTCATTTAGTAGACAAAGCTTTTGCTCAACTTTTATGGAGAGTTACTAAAAGCAGCATTGGTATGAAACATTATAATACCAAAGCACGTGTAAAAGGAGGAATAGTAGCGTATAAAAGTGATAGCCTATACATAAAAGTAACAATATGAAGTGTGTGTGTGTGGTTCTGTTGAGTTCGGGCAAATTGAGAAGGGGCTTTTTCAGGGCCACTGAGCAGCTGCTGGATCTTGGCCTCAAGGAGAAATAGGTGTATGGTGCCCCAAACACTCCTCCCACACATATGTCAATATTTGACAGCATGTTTTGCAGGTTTCATTATTTCTATTTATGTTCATTATTGCTACGCAGGGTTTGGGTTATTCAAGGGTAGACTATTTTAATTCCTGCATGATGACAGTGGCACTGCCTTAATGTGCCAATCAAACCATTTCAGTTAATAAAGCAACAGCAAAATATAGATAGTTAAAGAGTGAACAAAGAGCTGTCTGATGTTTCTTTATCTTTCCTTAATTTACATAAGAAAAATGCTTGTATGAGCTTACTTTCTTTTGATTAGAATCGGTCCAATGTGCAGCACTGTAAATTCACAAAATTAAACTTTCAATTTCAAATTTAAGGCAGCATCCCACAGAATAGTGCAACTATAGCCTCCAGTCCTGTTGGCCTTGTACTGTGGTGAACTGTGGGATAGATTTCATACTTCCCACAGTCATTTATTTTTATGATTTGCCACATTAGGTGAAGTAGCAATCGCTCCCCTAATTTCACTGTTGTGTATATCAGGACATCACGTTGTGTGTTATTCAGCTCATACCATGGTCACTTACTATGGAGTCCCAATTTAGTCATAATTCAATTATGAAATAACATATTATTTCAAAATGACCTTATTTCAGAATGGGGGTTTTTTCGAATGGGTTTTGTTTCATAATGGCGTTTTACCGAAGGGCCTTTTTCATTTCATAATGGTGTTTCTCAGCAGAATCACTCTGTCTGTCAATCAGAGACAGAGGGTTGGACCTGCACAGTGATAGGCTGATCCTTCGCTGCCTTTGGCTCTGACTATCGACATCGACTATTTTCCACAATGTCTGTGATAACTGCTGGTGGATAACCACATGTTCGAGCCTATTCATCGTTTTTAGTGACATGTCCCACGTGACCTGGAGGGCAAAACACCGGTCCAACATGGCGGGCAATACCGGGCTCGAACAGCAAGGCTAATTAGCAAGCCACGAATATTTACAACATAGAAAAATCACACAGCCAGTTTAGATCTGATAATTCGGGCAAGGGTTTTCCTTTACTTTGCAGGAAGAGAAATTTTTTCCCTAAGCTCAAAAAAACATTTCAGGACCTTGCTCCTACTCAGCCATCTTACTTCTGTGTATACATATATATATAGTATATGACGGTGCCTCCACTTAGTAGGAAAAATAAAGTTCATCTTCACCTATTTTAAATCCCAATAAAAATGATGTTTTTTACCCTTATCTTTTTAACTCAAAACACACATTTCTTTTTGTAACCAAAATAGCTTCTCACAGCTTACATCAAGCAAATAAGTGCATAAAATTAGCTCAATGAAGGTACAAAATACAAATAAATACAACATTTACATGAAAACTCATTTGGAACGAAATATGAATTTCTCACCGATCTCACGTTACAGACTGGGAGCCTGACACAAAATGGCGGCGCTCAGAAAAAAAACAGTTTCTAAAAACCAAAAACATATAACAAGAATACAAATACTTAATATAAAACTCACGAATAAATTAGCTCTCGCCATAAATGAATTATAATAAATGAAAAATCTTTTAGTTGGCTGAATTTCCTGCTCCATGGAGCTGTATGGACAAAGCGCACGAAGGAGGCACAGTCACAGTCAAAGCCAATGGCTATTAGCGCGAGCTACTAGCGTTGGGGCTAGCGACTATGCTAATGCCCCTTTTTAACAGTACTTCACTAGTACCGGACTCAAAGTGGACTTCAATATAACGCAGCATAAGCCTTATGTTTTCAATTTCTTCAGTTTTTGTCATCCAATTTATCGTATCTGTTCACAATGCTCCGCCGCTCACTCTTGCTCCTCTTTCTAATCTTTCTGTCTCCAAAAAACATCAATGGCCTCCTGTGAAATGTCTCCTACTGTGACACCTGCCATACTACCTGTCACTGAATGTTGATTGTTTGTCCGAGTGAGTGGAGGGGGCGTGGCTTAGCCGTATGTCAATTGGCTGACAGGTGAATAACAACCAGTGATTTTGAACAAATGTAATGATGGACAACCTTATGTTACACAGCAACCAGACTACTTCAACATGAATTACATCAAAATAATGACAAATATTAATCAATCTGCCTGTTATTTTAATGAATTAACTGAATTTAACTTTTTTTGTTCTTAACTAGGTTTTATCAGAATAACTGTTTAAACATTTAAGATTATTTATTTAATTATGTACATACTTATGTCTTAAATGAAATATTTTAAGACTAGGCTACACACATGACATCAGACAGATCACAGAGTAGCTCATACAACCTTAATATCGACCTTAACAAACACAAGACAGTAAATGCAAATTAGCCTATTATCCCAGTGCTGCACTATTATGCTAATAGTCTCTGAGAGTTGGACCTTGAGTGGTGCTTGGTAGAAACATTTTTATCTGCCAGAGTATTTCTCAACGTGGCCTACACAAATAAATTGTAAGGTGTTGAAGCAAAATGCCTTATAAACAGTTTGCAATAAAAGACACATGAGATCGACAGTCTGAAATGAAAAAAAGAGCTCTCTTTCATAACACATTTGAACTAACTGTTAAAAATGTCCCAAATGGAAATCTAATGTACTCAAATATACCCATGTTATAAACATAGAAGGTTAATAGGTGAGAAACCAGTTATGATATTCATGTATGCACAATATGTTTTAAATAAACAACACATGCACCAAATGTCACATCTGTCATCCAAGATATCGTGGCACAGCCAGATTATATTCCAAATTAAGAGTTTGAGGATTTTTTCATTTCAAATTATGCATGCCACCTGAGAGGTCTTTCAGTATGACAGTTGTTGTCAGACTGGCATTTAGTGTAATGACTGGCATTTGGTCTTCAGCCTCCGTATCTCAGTGCGGTGTTGTTTTTCTCCAAAGGCTCATTACCATATTTATTCCCCCAACTCTCAATTAGGAATATGTTGCCGTCTGACCTTCATTTTAGATATCTGGGATATGAAACACAGTGCTCAAATGGGGAATTAATAGTGCTCTGTCAAATGTCATGTCAACTCTTCAACAACAGGGGCTTACACTATACAGTTTGGTCATTATGAATACTTTGCTTTTTTCCCCCCTACAATGCTCTTATCACTGCAATATGATGGGAGTGATCCTTGACTTAAAAAAAGAGGCCCCTTGGAAATTGAGATGCAGTGGTCTGAGATACAGTAAATTTAAGTGAGTCAAGTACCTGACAGCATCCTTCCAGACAACTTCAAATTAATATTTTGCACCGCTGTCAGGCTGCTAACCTTACAGTTTGAAGCCAGGTGTCTCCTGAGGCACAGGTAAACGTGCACATGCACACCCAGTATGCTCTTGACATTTATGCATCCCAACCATTATTTACCATAAGAAAATGTTTCTATGTTTTGGACTTGTGCTCGGTAGGGAGGTCATCTGGGGGGTATTCCAGGTAGGAGGTTCAACAAACTCTGAGTCTAACCCTGAACTCTGAGTTGACTTACTCTGAGATGGGAAACTCTGATCCGGTTCCAGAACAGCTGATCTGAATTAGTTCAATCAACTCTGAGTATGTTTACCTTGAGTTTGGTGCGTGTGCGACCAATATAAAAAGCCATCATCAATGGAGCCCCGATACCTTGATTCACCATCAAGGTGAATCAAGGTACGTTACACCAAAAGTGATGTAACGTAATTGGAAGCAGCTAAAAATGAAATACAAAAACATAATTCAGGAAAGTAAGGCACATTTTTCTGGGCTATGATTGTACCTTGCTTTGATTTTATTTATAGTTGACGTAGGCTATTAAACAAAGTAAATATTCATACAGTGGCTATTTCAACATGTAGTAATTTAAACCCCCAACTCTCATCTAATATCCTGCTTAGTAGATTAACATTTTACACAATTTTACTTAGGCTACACATTGGAGTAATTGATTTTAAGACTAAAATGTGACGATGTGTACATGAATATTAAATAAAATACTTCCTTAAAATGAGATTAACAGGAAGGCAGATATGGCCGGAGAATGTTAAGAAATGATTGAGTGTAATGAACAGTGATACCGGTCTAACAGACATTCATCTCGGAATGAAAGCACATCCAATTGATCCCTGAATACATCTCCTGACATAAGGCATTGCGAATTAATTCTGCCTCGATATCTATCGTATGGCGAAGAAACGGACAACCCATGTCTGGCAGCTTGCTTCAGGCAGGAGGAGACAGGTAGTAACTCAGGGTTTCTTATAGAAAACCTGCCAGCGAGCAGGTTATGTTCACAGAGTCAGTCTTTCTGGAACGGATAACACAGAGTTTCCCTCATCTCAGGGTTAACTTATACTCTGGGTCACATTGTGGAATAGCCCCTGGAATCTCATTGCTTTTGTTTGTTTGTGTTTTGTTTGTTTTTCCTTCCTGTGTACAGTGCCCAGAAACTGCTGGATTGAGACTGAGCTGTAAATATTACCAACAAGCAAACTGAGATTCAGTCAGGGATAAATAATTTAGCTTAAATCATTGTTACTTGTTTATATTTTAAGACTACATGCAGTGTTTGTGTTCTTCTTGGTTTCATCAGATCTGTGCTGGAACAGAAAAATACAATATTTCACTGAAACAAATCCAATGGTTGTGGTATCATAACAACCTACAATGATTGAATTGTCTCTACTCTCATTTGCCTCCTCCCTCTAAACATATAACTATATCAACTTTACTTATTTAGTGGAGCATTTCATAAGACACAGTGTTATCACATATGTCTTTGTTGAAGTTACAGCTGCATGGGTAAAGAAAGTTGACAAAACTTAACACAAAATAATCTAATTCACTGGTAGACAATTGTATTTAAATGAATGATTTCCTAGAATCATGACACTGGTTCACAGACACAAAGAGGGAGAGATAGTAAGAAGAACTAGACACTCTCAGATCACATGAAACACATATCTCTACCTGAAGATGTTAACTGAGTTTAGGTTGAAGCAGCTAAACCTCAACAATTTTGTACTATTCACTTACTCTGTATTTGTATTTAACATTTCATTTGATAAGGTTATTTTTTGGAATTTAGGTTTTCAAAAACAGCTTGAGGAGTAATTACAGAGCTTTTGCCCTTTTGTACTTTCCTCCTTCAGATAATAAAGCAATAATGATTATGTAATGCTTCTTCTATGTAAGCTCAATAGACTAGTCCCAGCAAGACACTCACGCTTCATGCTGTGCTGCGTCAGCTGACTACTGGCTTATACCCATTGAATCTCAATGCAATGATGTGGTGGTCTTTTTAAAAGCCTTCACACTCATATTCCTTGTTGATACTTTACAGCTGCTGCCATAAAAAAGTCACCTCCACTATAGCCTCCAACAGCTCTGGCTCAGCACTGTTTTATCCACCCTGCTGAGGTCGTACCACTAGCTTAAATATTGGGACTACTGTGTCTCCTCCAAGTCATTTATCATGTGTTGTCTATTCTGTCGTGTTATACAGTACTGCTGCAGGAAGGTGGTTTCCAACAGTAGTTTCATGCTGCCAAGTGAAATAAACTATTGCAATACATGATATCACTGATTGTAATAAATGATTGTTACTGGTAGTGACCTCATTCTACTTTTGGTAGTGAGAGGATGTGACAGTAATGGCAAAGATTATAACAGCAAATACCACACTTAAATAATTCATTTAGAATCACATTATTTGATTTAGTTTATTTGACAAGGACAGTGATCATTGATCAACAGACAAAAAAGTGCAAATGTAAGAGTTTAATATTCATCTGTTGTCCCATCCAGTGGTTTAAATAGGCACTCTAAAAACATATCTTAAAACATTCAAATTCCCACATTATAACACAGTAATCAGCAACAATGTTATGCCTACTACACCTAAAATCCACCAGTGATGGCAACATGAATCAAGATCTCAGACAATATTTTTGCATACATTTCCCAGTAGACATGGAAAATGAAAATTAATAAATGCAAAACTACAGTAACATTTTTCAAATTTCAATTATAAATGCACAAAAACCACACTATCCTCACATCAATGCTCTTCCTCTTGTTTTTTGTTCTCTATTTTGTTTTCTTTCTGTCAGTCTAACAAGATCACTGAAAGCAGCCTATCTGAATCTTTAATATGGATGTTGGTTCTCTGACTTAATTTATTCATGTACTTGTTGAGGTACATGCTGAGTTTTGAAGAAGAGGGTGCAAGTTGTTTTGATGAAGTTATGATTTAATTGACTAATTAATCTTTTTAAGCCTCCTTAAAGGCTGATTAGTGTCAAGAGTCCTTAGGCCAATTTGTCTTCTTCTCACTCTATAATAAGATATTTATTTTTCAACTAAATGTAACATTTTATACACTTAATAAACTGGATTTAAGATAAACCCATGCAGTGTATGATAATAATTTAATAAACAGTGTTCAGTAGATATTATGTTTTTTAAAACCAGTGTTGTTAGAGTTTTGTTTTCCAGAAACAGGCTATTATACATTCATTGTGTTATGAATATGTGCCAAAGGTCAGATCGATCTGTATGTCAATATGATTTCCAAAAAAAAATAAGAGGAAAGGAAACAATAGACTTTGACCTTTCTGATGTTTTACGTCTTAGTGGAGACTAAATGTCCGTCTCCAGATAGACCAACTTGTGAATTTCCTTCGTTGTGTACTCTAAGCTGCCAATCAGATTACATATTCTTACAGCCAATGGGGACAAAGCAGGCTAGCTGGCTGGGTGTGTTGGAGTTTAAACTTTGGACCTGAGAAGAGGAGCTGAGAGATACAGTAGAAACTCTTTAGGAACAGAGAGACAGAGCTTCTACACAACCGAGTAAATCGATTAATTCGACAGGATCTTTGTTGTCTTGGGGGCTTCTTTGGTGTGCCAACCAAGCAAGGAAGCTATGGAGCACTACTCAGACCAGGTGAGTAACAATATTGTCTTTTTGATTGGACTGTATTGTGCCAGTTATGGGTTACTGTGGGATCTGAAATTGGAAAGTCCCGTAGAAGAAAGTTCTGGCTTGACACAGCAATCCAGAAAATCCAGAAATCCTACGTCTAGAATTTAAATCTATCTTAATCTCAACACATGTTTTTGTTTTAGAATGAAAATGAAATAACTAAGTGTAATAAAAAGTGTCAGACTGACACAGCACAGAATGAAGGAACACATTGTACAGTACAGTACACTCTGCAATGACGTTGGTCAATTGTTGGCAGTAAAACAGTAGTCCCCAGCTGTGGCAGGATATTAAACCTTTTTCATCTGGTTCTCTTCGTTTCTAAAAGCATCAAAGAAAAAATACTGTTTGTTGTCATTAAATGTCATGATCTCATTTCAGGGCTGTGATGGCATCGAGCTGCTTGACTGGCTGTTTGATCAGAATGATGGAATTCTCCGTCATGAGGAACCAAGACACCATGGCAACCATCACACCTGGCCAATCCAGGACCCAAATGTATGTGTGACTGTGGGACTTTTAATGTCACTCATACATGCTATAAATAACTTTTTGCTTTGTATACCCTGTATAGCGGCATCCTCCTTTAAAGATTGTGTATGATAAAGACCTCTCGCCATGTTGTCACCTCAAACAGACTAATGATTGCACTTTTCATCCAGCAGATGCTGCAGCCGGCTGAGCAGGCAGATGATGACTTTCTCAATGCCCTTTTAAGTGGAAATGATTCTGTGTCAGGCTCGCCTCTCTGGTCTCCTTCTCCCAGTGACAGTGGGATCAGCGAGGACCCTCCCTCAGACCAGATGGACAGCCCTCAGCGCCCTGAGAGCCCCCCTGGGGACACTCACTACTTAGGCCCAAGGCCACAAACCAAGGCAGCCCTAGAGGCCAATGTCTCCATTGACCTCAGTAAGTGACAAGGAAAAAATTCATAATAAAAACATTATAAAAAGCGATAATTTCCTATGGATCCAACTTTATGGAGAAGAGTTTCCAATTATGTGAGTCCAAAAAAAGAAAAAAGATGGTGAATTAGTCATTTCAGTGACATCATCTTCTGGCTTTGTTCCTGCACATGAATCCTTGAATCTCATGTAGCACAGAGAATAAAGTAGGATAACATGTATTATTTGTGGATGTGTACAAGATTATTCAAACTATCAAAGAGTGTAACGTTCTGAAAAACAAAAAGTGCACATGTCGAGGACTAAACAGAATAATTGGTGTTTGAGCAATGTTCAAGGCTCCAGCTGTCATTAAAAAAAAAGTGGTATTGTTTATTGAAGAATTCATGCAGTGACACAGTCAGTAACATGTCTTTTTCCTGTTGTTTGCATGTGCTCTATCGGTATCCTTGTGTCTGTGTGGGTGCAGATGGCTGGGATCCTGGCTTCCCAATGGACAGGACAAAGATTACGCAATATCCTTCTGATGTACATAGACCGCAGCTGTCCTCTGGCTTCCCTCTAACTGTTAAGGATCTGCTACTGTCTGGCACACCGGAGCCAGTAAGTATGTCCTGGTTGTGTTTGGAGTATGTGGGGTTGATAGAGAGATAGTGTTTTGATGGTGTTTGTGTATCTTTTCTCAGCTATTTGACTCAAATACATAACCTGTTGTTTACCATTTGTATGAGTTAGTGTGTGTGTGTGTGTGTGTGTGTGTGTGTGTGTGTGTGTGTGTGTGTGTGTGTGTGTGTGTGTGTGCATGTGTGTGTGTGTATTTCGATAAAAACAAGTGGGTGACTACACTTGTTGAAATCACGGATTCACCAAGGGGCGAGGCCTTTGGAATTGCAAATGAAATATCTATTTTTAAACATTTGTTTACAGGAAGCATGCAGCAAACCTTCCCAGCAGTACTCGGCTTAGTATGCAGACAGAGGGATAATGAATATGCAGAAACATTTAAAGAATGTAGGTTCATACATGTTTCAAGCCTGTCTTGACACAATAATCAGGTGCCCATATGAAGACTAATACTGTGTTTTCTTGCTGTAATAATTCCTCCTGTTTAAATGCCCCCTCATAATGTTCTTTCAAATACAAAATACTTATCTGTGAGGCGATTTTGTCTGGAGGAAGAAGAAAAATAATGACCTGTGAGACAGTTTGATTTGAGAGAAGATCAATGATACAGACACATGAGACAGGTTCAGTTGGGTGTTTTTACTCACCTACTGACCTATGAATCAGTTGGCTGAAGAGTGGGGGAACCGTATTTGAAAACAAACTGACATATTTGCCAATTTTGGCTAATCATTTTGCCTAAAACTGGACAGCTTTGAGTTACACCAGGTGGTAAATCTTTTTTTTGGTAGCACTTTGGATCATGACCCTATGACAGTTAGTCTTAGTTTCAATAAACAATCGCTGTATACAGCTTTTTGTATAAAGTGCTGTAGGTGTGTCGGCCCTTTAAGAGCTTTTTTTAAAATGTTCTTCTCTTGCTCAACCTTTGCCATGACTCCGTCCAAAACACACACGTGGGTCATTTTATGACCCATGAGTCATTAGAAGGGCAGAATACAGGTCACAAAATATTCCCAAACCCTACTGATAAAAAGTAGAATTTTTACTTCAATACTTTAGATCGTTTAAGCCTCATATACGATTCAGATAAACATTTGTTCACATTTTTGCCAAAAATTTGGATTTTGTCCTCCATCACTGACATTGATAGCTCATCAGGGAGAGATCCTCTGAACAGTATGCACAAGAAGAATGATTACAGCAAGAAAACCTGTTTCAACGTACTTTGTTTTAAGACAGACTTGAAAAACTATGAACTTCAACCTATCCTTTATGTCATGTTCGTTAAAGTTGATATTTTCCGTAAACTTGCCCATAAATGTGTTACTTCCCTTATAAATCTGTCTTCAAAGTGAGGAAAGGGCAATTATGTAAGATCGTTGAATTGCATTTTATGGAAGGAAAGTGCTGCATCTTAAATGGCATTTGTCATAATTATTGGATTGCCAAACTTTTCATCAGTAGAAACAGCAAATGAGCACAAGCACGGTAATGTGTTTGTGTATTTTGTCTTCTGAAAGCTGAGGGTTTGCAGTGGTTTGTGTGGTTTAGCACACTCTGAATATTTATCCCGTCTTTGCAGCCCACTTTAATAAGAAGAGGGAGAGAGTTTTAGGTTCTCACACCATAACTGCTTTGAGGTGGTAATGACATTGAAGTGATGAAGGTGGTTGATATTCTGGACTCATTTAACTGCTTGTTGTAAAGCCCTTGGGAGAAGAGAGATGGTGGAAAAGTGTGTGTGTGTGTGTGTGTTGGGAGGGGGGGGACAGAGAGAGAAAATTTAACTGCAATGATGATGTTTTAAATATTATTATTCATCTCACCTTCAGCCCCCACAGCCATCACAACAGTCCATTCAAGAACTGATTCTCAATGAAGATGAGAAAAAGCTTTTAGCAAAGGAGGGGGTAACTCTGCCCAGCCAGCTGCCTCTTACCAAGGTACATTTCTATCAGTGTTGGTGGGTATACAATGAAAAGCCAGTGGGAGCTCTCTATCGTTTCTGCAGAGGTTCAAACTAAACACTACCTCCTCTGTGTCCAGTATGAAGAAAGGATTCTGAAGAAAATACGCAGAAAGATTCGCAATAAGCAATCTGCCCAGGAAAGTAGGAAGAAAAAGAAGGAGTATATTGATGGGCTGGAGTGCAGGTAAGAGTCTAATTTCCGTAAGATTGGCACTCAAAATCTAGAAAAGATGATGGCTTTTATGTTTTAGCGTATACACTACATATTCAATGTGCTTTCCATTACTGCAAACCATTTTCCAAAGTACACTGTAAGTATCTGGATTGTTTTCACGCTGCACCCTCCAAGCAGCCATTGGTCAGTCCATTTCAGTGAAAGTCACCAACACTTTGTAGCTCATGTTAGTGTGACTCCATGGCTTTATTCTGGCCTTTATCATTTGTCTGTGCCATCTCTCCATATGTTTAATGTCATTAGTTGCTGTCAAATACAGTAGTCAGGAGCGTAGACTGTTTAAAAAATGGACATGTACTGAACATGTGGGAAAGTAAACCAATCTTGAACAAAGAATATATGCACAATTATCTGAATAGGCTTTTAAATCATAAACTGAATGAGATTAGCACAGTTCTTAAAGTCATAGTATACCATAGTATGAACCATAGTATGAACTGTGATATGATAAAAAGGGAACACAGGTACTATAGAGATGCAACAATCCAGATTCAAACTGGGGATGTTGCAGTTGCCATGGTGCGTGTTTTAGCCCATGAGCTACTGCCTCATACACTTTTACAGAAAAACAACCACTGATAGTTTTGGGTTCAGCAGTGCAGTGATTATGTAAAAATAAATATATAATGAAGCTTAAATGAAAAAGTTCTATTCCACTGATTTCTGATTAGAGTAATTTCACTGTGTCTGTTCCCCCTCTGTATTATCCTCTCTAGGATGGCTGCCTGTAATGCACATAATCAGGAGCTGCAGAGGAAAGTGTCGCAGCTGGAGAAATGTAACATGTAAGGGATTTAAAAAAGTCTTCTTTTTTTTCTTTCCATTGCACAATCACTAATTTCTCTATAATTCTTTGGCAATGGTTATAATAACATTTCTTCCACTTAGAAACTGCCTTCGGTATCTTGCCTTTGCCTCTCATTCCCTCAAGACCTTGTTAATCCAATTATGTTTTATTAATATGTTTTTTCTTTCCATTCTTATTTTGGTTCTTTGTCTTTCCTCTTTCCTTTTCCCCTGTTCTCTCCACAGGTCACTAATGGAACAGTTGCGCAGGCTCCAGGCTCTGGTCATGAATACATCTAACAAGCCAGCCCAGACTGGGACATGTGTACTGGTACGAACGTCTTCTGTTTGTGTGTGTGAAAAGAAAAGCAGAAAAGCACAGCAAGAACGTGATTACTCTTTCTTCTGAGCATTGCAAACTGAATGCATAAGCACAGAGGGAACATTTGAACCTCTGGCCATACAAAAGTCAGACAAAAACACAACTTTCAACTTTCTTTGTGCATTTTCTTCCATCTTCTTCTTCTGGCCATCTTTTATCTAACTCCCTTTTCCTCTTTCCTTTCCGTTTTGACTTTTTATTCTTTTTTCTCAGGTGCTGCTGCTGTCTTTCTCCTTAATCCTGTTCCCCAGTCTCAAGCCGTTCTCTGACACCAAGGTCAGCCAAGGAGACTTCAGCCCAGTCAGAAGTGAGTAACCTTCAATACTAAATAGCTTTCTGCGCCCACCTGCCAACTAATCCAACACCTCTCTGTCACGGCCAAGGAGCTTGTCAGAACTGCAGTCTCACTGCTTGGCTGGGGATTTGCTTAAGTTAAAACTGTGTTAGATTTAATGCACGTAAAACCACATGCAGCCATGTCTAATCATTACGGTTATTAAGTTATTGCTCTCTCAAAAGCTTCAGAGAAATTAGCTTTAATCATCACTTGAATCAGCACAGCCCCCAGATGTCAATTTTTAAACTTAGGAGTCAAAATCAGGATTTCCGCTACACCAACATGTAATTTGTTACCATTAACTGTTTGACAGGCTTGAAAAGGCAATCAGTGCTACACTTGTTTACAACTTTGCAGAGATTTAGAGTCTTGAATGATGTATTCAATGTTTCTGTACACTGCACACAGGCACGTTCTTACTGAGCACAGTGCCAGCTTAACTGAATGAAAAATATAAACAGTAATAAGCAGAGCTGCATGTCCACAAAGGCTTTAACTTGTTTATCTTTCCTCTGTGTCTTATTCTCATACAGTCCAGTCACGGTCCCTGCAGAACCTCCAGGCTTCCCGCGTGCTGCATGTCATTGACCCCCCATTCTCCGCTGAGGATGAATCAGAATCTCTGCACCGGCATTTCCCAGGAGACTTGGGATTGGAGGATATTACATCACTGATGGGGAAGCTGAAGGTCAACGAACAACAGTCCGGTATGGAGCCTGTGCCTGTAAACAACAGTCAGGAAGAAAGGATGGGTCACTTTCAAGTAGACCCAATCACTGGTCACATAGCTTCTGTGACCTTGGATCCCCACAGCTCTGCTAGGCTGCGACCACACGCTGATGACATGTAAAAGAGATTAAATGAATTCCCCAAGTCATCTTCCTCCTAATAGTAGATCATGGAATAATTTGGGGCTGCTGTTTATATAGAAATTAAGTTTTAATCATTCCTGTTTTGCCTTTAACATACATGCATGTCTGTTTGCCTTTTCTTTATTTGTGATACTGTTTTATATCAATGCTCCAATATGAATGTTAAACTGAAATTTCCTGTCGGGTTGAACTGTGTATCCTTTTTGATGAATTGCCAGTATAAATTAGTGTGTGTTTGGGTGAATAGAGTTGTGATGATGTGTACAGTTTTGATCTCAGTGGATAATTGGTATTATGTTTTAAGGATTTTGAACGCATGTTTACACTGAAGAATTTATTAGAATTGTTTCGCTTCATCTGTGGATAAAACTGCCTCAAATAAAAAGATGTCAGAAAGAGGAAATGTGTGTCAAAACTACTGTATATGCATTTAAGGACTTATTAGGAATATTTCTCCTGACAGTTCCGCCAGAAAATATATGATCCGATGTCTACACAAGCCATCCTTTAAAGGGCAAGTACAGTAGCTTGGATGTCAGTAGAGACATGGTGTACAGGGAGAGAGAGAGAGAGACCAAAAACTAGGCCAAAGGTGCGAAAGGTGACCTCTTATCTCTTGGCTCAGACTTCTTACCCAATAACTGACGTGTTGATATATTTACTCACTGAAGACAGGCTGCCACATGTGTCTACAGCACTTGCCGTGTCTGCCTTGTCAGTGCAGACTACCTACTGATGGGATGAAAGTGTTTTTAACCCTGTTGCTTCTTAGACCAGAATTTCAAGGTCTGATTTGTTCAGGTTGACATTGGCTGAAAGACTTAACGTCACAGGGGAACCAGAGATGCACTTGTGAAATTAAAAGACTCCACTGTAGAAACTGGCTGATTATTTTTTTGACAGATCAGATTAATAATTAAAATAAAGTGTGAATAAAACACCAACAAGGTTCATATCAAATCAAAATTCATCCCCGAAGCGGAATTTTATGTTAAATTATTTCATCATCCTTGAACACGCTTTATAATAAAATTCCTTGAAAGCACACAAAACATAATATTGTGAACTTTTGTTAAACAACATAACACACATAATTCAGCTTTTTTTACTGTCATTTTCATTTTACTCCTCCTGATGAGCAGTTTGGCACCTTACATAGCAGCTTCTGCCATCAACGTAAGAATGTGTGAGTGTGACATGTAGTAAAGTTGTCAGAAGACTGTAGTCGCCTGTAGTCTGTAGTGCCAGTAGAGAGATGATAGAGAGAGGGAGATGCAGCACAGCTCTCCAGGCAGCTCAGGGAGATGCAGCACAGCTCTCCAGGCGGCTCAAATCACAAACATTGCAGGTCATGGTCGATGCTGAAGACTGAGGGTGTCCCAGTTCTAGTTTAAAGCAATGAAAAAACTTTAAAAAAACAGATCTGTGTTTCGTAACACATTCAAATAAACAATAAGGGCATTCAACAAAGAGAATTTTATAATCTTCACAATACTTTTTCTCTAACTTGAGGCTTTTTTTTAGACCCCTTGACACACCACACCAACAGTCGACCGCTGGGCATCTTTGTTCCATACGTGTTTCACCAAACTGACTGTCAGCATGGTTCATACAGTGTGTTAGAGTGAAACTTTTAACAGCAGCTTCAAGCAGTGCATCGATCTTTACTGGCACTATAGTTCTTTGAAAGTGGCATTTCAAACTGGTCCTAAAGGCACTTTGTACACTCAAATTGCTTGTTCAAAACACCAGCAACTTCTAAAACTCCAAATTGACAATTCAACACTTTGACAATTGAACTGACATCATGGAGTGATTGGCCAGGTGTTTAGAGGGTTTGTGACAGGGTTTGAACTTTGAGCTCTAATGCATTTTTCATACAATTGTTTCTATCTGTATGCCATTATTCTCATTTTTAAACAATAATGGCACCTCTCTGTTACAGCCGCCTCAACCTGGTTTCAATCTGCTTTCAAGCGTCGCCACTCAGAAGGCAGCTGTTGAGTTTTGACTTTTGTGGTCATACTGACATTACTGTACCAAAAGCTGAAGATAGAATCAGATTGTAGTCAACATTTTTATGTCTACTTTTATTAAAGTATATGGTCAGGGGATTGCATTCCTCCATTCGCTACTAAACTTATACATTGTCATCTTTCAAGTGGCTCTCAGCAAAGAAGAGGACGGTGTATTGCTGTAAGATCACAGCATTAAATAAACATCCTGAATTAGATTATATGAAAAGATTAAGGAATAAACTTGAAAATCACAATACACTGAGTTGACTTGTCTTTCTATCTCTGGTCTCCATCTGTTCCCTTTCCTCTTGTGTTCAATTCTGTTCTGTTTTTTCTTTAATCAGCACTAATCAGCACCTTAACTCTTTGCTTTGATTATCTAAACCCCTATGGAGCCAGCAGCCCAAACACATAGATGGGCGAGTTTGGATAGCCATTAGTGGAATGACAGGACGGCTGAGTGTTTATCAAAGAAAGCCCTCATCTTCATCTTCTTTTAATCTACAAATTGGCTTTTTCTTTCAATGCAAGTTGTGACGCTGAACCACACAATCTTGATGTGTTACTTGTTTAGCAGAGGATTCCTGAACACCTCCAAACTTCAGTATTAACAAAATTGTTTTTCCAATTTCAGCAACAGATGGAGGGAATTAAAACACCTTATTGCACGCTCTAGCATCAGAGCTGAATCAATATCTCTCACCGAAAAGAGGTGTGAGAGCATTAAAAATGTATATTCAACTTCTTTTTTCTTTTTTCTTTCTTGTTTTAGGCATCTCGCTCAGTTCTCTGCTGCAGCACTAATATAGCTAGTAAGACACAGCATTTTGCAGTATTTTGAATAACAGCATATTTAAAGCAGTAGTCTTTGTGTAGATACATATCACTGTCACATACAGCATATGTATACTGTATGAAACATATGAAATGTCATTATAGCTGCAGGATAATAATCATTTTGTTCATGAATGTAGCTACATTACCGTAAAGCTGGGATGTCTCTACTGCCTCTCAATGACACTTTGATCCATCTTTCCATATACATCATAAGCTACTCAAATATCAGCTGTAAGTAACCTGTCTGACTGTCGACCTGCAAGGCACACATCATTACAAGTAAATACCACTTACGTTGCCCTGGCATAGATTAGCTGCCTGATAATGAAAGTCTCTGTGAATTACATTTGCTGGATAGTCAAAAACTAGCAAGATAAATGTAATTCATGCCAGCGGATTCTTAGAAAGTTTTCTTCCAATGTATCATTAGTATAATCTGTTTACAAAAGTTAAGTGACTAATCTGTGAAGCTAATGGAATATGTAGATGTAGGAAATGGGTCATAATCTGGTTTCTATTAGTTTGTGTTAGTGATTTAATACTTTTGCCCATAATGATTTGGCATTAGCTAATTTAATTAAAATAGGAATTAAATGGTGGGATTAAAAGCAGTTTAATAGACTGGGCGATAACGGCATTGATTTTTGTTGTTTGTTCAGCAGAATATAATAAAAGGCTATGCATGAATTAACTGATTATCATAGAAATAAATATTGTGTGTTATATTGTCAGTGCTGATCAACTACTGTATGTTGCCTCACAGACTCTGGTCCCTGGAGTCTAGCTTGAATACTGTGCATCTTACAGTAATTAAACTACGTATGGTAAAACTCTAATACAGACCATTTGCTGGCTCATCCATCATGAAGCACAAGTTAAATCAAAAGAAGTATGGCAGAGTTAATTAATTTGTGCTCTTCATTTGTGTTGATTCATGCATTAGAGAGTGAATAATTTATTTGTTTGTGTAGTCTTATCATAAAGTCTTCATCCAAGAACGTAGTCCTGTTAACATAACAATAGTTTGAAAATTGATATAAAGTCCATCTGAAATCATATTTAATTATCTTTCTGTTCAGTCAAAATAATGTCAACAGGTTTTAGATGTCTCCCTGAGCTACTACCTTACCCCCTCCCTGAGCTACTACCTTACCCCCTCCCTGAGCTACTACCTTACCGTGGTGGAGGGGTTTGCGTGTCCCAATGACCCCAGGAGCTCAGTTGTCGGGGGCTTTATGCCCCTGGTAGGGTCTCCCATGGCAAACAGGTCCCGGGGGAGGGGCCAGACAAAAGGTAGCTCAGAAGACCTCAATGACGAGTAACAAAATTGGTCTTCCGTGTCCCTTGCCCGGACGCGGGTCACCGGGGCCCCCCCCTGGAGCCAGGCCTGGGGGCGGGGCTCGGAGGCGAGCGCTTGGTGGCCGGGCCTTCACCCATGGGGCCCGGCCGGGCACAGCCCGAAAAAGGGACATGGGACCCCTCTCCCACCGACCCACCACCAGTGAGAGGGGCCAAAGGGGTCGGGTGTGTAATGAGCTGGGCGGCAGCCGAAGGCGGGGACCTTGGCGGTCCGATCCTCGGCTGCAGAAGCTGGCTCTAGGGACGTGGAACGTCACTTCTCTGGTGGGGAAGGAGCCTGAGCTGGTGCGTGAGGTTGAGAAGTTCCGGCTAGATATAGTCGGCCTCACCTCGACGCACAGCAAGGGCTCTGGAACCAGTCTCCTCGAGAGGGGTTGGACTCTCGTCCACTCTGGAGTTGCCACTGGTGTCAGGCGCTGGGCGGGGGTGGCAATACTTATTGCCCCCCGGCTTGGTGCCTGTATGTTGGAGTTTACCCCGGTAGACGAGAGGGTGGCCTCCCTCCGCCTTCGGGTGGGGGGACGGATCCTGACTGTTGTTTGTGCCTATGGTCCGAACAGCAGCTCAGAGTATCCAGCCTTTTTGGACTCCTTGGAGGGGGTGCTGGAAAACACTCCCCCTGGGGATTCCCTCGTTCTGCTGGGGGACTTCAACGCCCATGTTGGTAGCGACAGTGAGACCTGGAAGGGTGTGATTGGGAGGAACGGCCCCCCCGATCTGAACCCGAGCGGTGTTCTGTTGTTGGACTTCTGTGCTCGTCACGGATTGTCCATAACGAACACCATGTTCAAGCATAAGGGTGTCCATATGTGCACTTGGCACCAGGACACCCTAGGCCGCAGTTCGATGATTGACTTTGTAGTCGTGTCGTCGGACTTGCGGCCGCACATCTTGGACACTCGGGTGAAGAGAGGGGCGGAGCTGTCAACCGATCACCACCTGGTGGTGAGTTGGCTCCGATGGTGGGGGAGGATGCCGGTCAGACCTGGCAGGCCCAAACGCATTGTGAGGGTCTGCTGGGAACGTCTGGCAGAGTCTCCTGTCAGAGAGAGTTTCAACTCACACCTCCGGCAGAGCTTCAACCATGTACCGGGGGAGGCGGGGGACATAGAGTCCGAGTGGGCCATGTTCCGTGCCTCCATTGTTAAGGCGGCTGACCGGAGCTGTGGCCGCAAGGTGGTCGGTGCCTGTAGGGGCGGCAATCCCCGAACCCGCTGGTGGACACCGGCGGTGAGGGATGCCGTCAAGCTGAAGAAGGAGTCCTATAGGGCCTTTTTGGCCTGTAGGACTCCGGAGGCAGCAGACAGGTACCGGCAGACCAAGCGGAGCGCAGCTAGGGCGGTCGCTGAGGCAAAAACCCGGACATGGGAGGAGTTCGGTGAGGCCATGGAAAAAGACTTCCGGACGGCTTCGAAGAGATTCTGGACCACCATCCGGCGTCTCAGGAGGGGGAAGCAGTGCACCGTAAACACTGTGTACGGTGGGGACGGTGTGCTGCTGACCTCGACTCGGGACGTTGTGGATCGGTGGAGGGAATACTTCGAAGACCTCCTCAATCCCACCAACACGCCTTCCGGTAAGGAAGCAGGGCCGGGGGACTCGGATGTGGGCTCTCCTATCTCTGGGGCTGAGGTTGCCGAGGTGGTTAAAAAGCTCCTCGGTGGCAGGGCCCCGGGGGTGTATGAGATCCGCCCCGAGTTCCTCAAGGCCCTGGATGTTGTGGGGCTGTCATGGTTGACACGACTCTGCAGCATCGCGTGGACATCGGGGGCAGTGCCTCTGGATTGGCAGACTGGGGTGGTGGTCCCCCTTTTTAAGAAGGGGGACCGGAGGGTGTGTTCCAATTACAGGGGAATCACACTCCTCAGCCTCCCTGGTAAGGTCTATTCGGGGGTGCTGGAGAGGAGGGTCCGTCGGGTAGTTGAACCTCGGATTCAGGAGGAGCAGTGTGGTTTTCGTCCGGGCCGTGGAACAGTGGACCAGCTCTACACCCTCTGCAGGATCTTTGAGGGTGCATGGGAGTTTGCCCAACCAGTTCACATGTGTTTTGTGGACTTGGAGAAGGCATTCGACCGTGTCCCTCGGGGGATCCTGTGGGGGGTTCTCCGGGAGTATGGGGTATCGGACTTCCTGATAAGGGCCGTCCGTTCCCTGTATGACCGGTGTCAGAGCTTGGTCCGCATTTCCGGCAATAAGTCGGACTTGTTTCCGGTGAGGGTTGGACTCCGCCAGGGCTGCCCTTTGTCACCGATCCTGTTCATAATTTTTATGGACAGGATTTCTAGGCGCAGCCAGGGTGTGGAGGGGGTCCGGTTTGGTGACCTCAGGATTGGGTCACTGCTTTTTGCAGATGATGTGGTCCTGTTGGCTTCATCAGACCGTGACCTCCAACTCTCACTGGATCGGTTCGCAGCCGAATGTGAAGCGGCCGGGATGAGAATCAGCACCTCCAAATCCGAGGCCATGGTCCTCAACCGGAAAAGGGTGGAGTGCACTCTTCGGGTCGGGGATGAGATTCTGCCTCAAGTGGAGGAGTTCAAGTACCTCGGGGTCTTGTTCACGAGTGAGGGAAGGATGGAACGGGAGATCGACAGGCGGATCGGTGCGGCGTCTGCAGTAATGCGGACTCTGCACAGATCCGTCGTGGTGAAGAGAGAGCTGAGCCGAAAGGCGAAGCTCTCGATTTACCAGTCGATCTTCGTTCCTACCCTCACCTATGGTCATGAGCTTTGGGTAGTGACCGAAAGAACGAGATCGCGGGTACAAGCGGCCGAAATGAGCTTCCTCCGTAGGGTGGCTGGGCTCTCCCTTAGAGATAGGGTGAGAAGCTCAGTTATCCGGAGGGAGCTCGGAGTAGACCCGCTGCTCCTCCACGTCGAGAGGAGCCAGATGAGGTGGTTCGGGCATCTAATCAGGATGCCTCCCGGACGCCTCCCTGGTGAGGTGTTCAGGGCACGTCCCACCGGTAGGAGGCCCCGGGGAAGACCCAGGACACGCTGGAAAGACTATGTCTCTCGGCTGGCCTGGGAACGCCTCGGGGTCCCCCTGGAAGAGCTGGACGAAGTGGCTGGGGAGAGGGAAGTCTGGGCTTCCCTGCTTAGGCTGCTGCCCCCGCGACCCGACCCCGGATAAGCGGCAAGAAGATGGATGGATGGATGGAGGTTTTAGATGTGTTGGTGATGCTTTTGTATTAAAAAAAAATAAGAAAAAGGGTCTTTGAGGAAATATCAGAAATGCTCTTTTATTATTATTATTATTATTTTATTGTTAAATTTGCAGGAATATTTTACATGCTGTTTTAAGTGATGCAGCTGAGCAAATAATTACATTTTGAATGTTTGTTTGGTGGCCTGTCCAAATGGCTAAGGCGCAAGACAAGTTGTGTGTTCATGTTTGTAAGTTAGATAAGAAGGAGACTTTAGCTGGAAAGATAATGTGTGTTGTCATTCAGAGTTTGGGTTTTTTGTGTATTGTATAGCAGGATGCTATCAGGCTATGTGTGACAGCCTGATGTTTCCATGTTGTTTCCATTTGAGTCTCCCCAAGAACTTCACCCACAAATAATAAGAAGAAAACTGTTGTGTCTTGTGAACATCACCATATATACAATGTGTATTTCTTGCTGTTTCTATTTAAATATGACAGTTATACAATTCTGTGGGCTGTGTAAACAGAGTTGCCTTGGCCAGACAGGCTATCAATTGTAACTTGACAGACTGACACATGCACCAAGGATGAATCAAATTCACGCGATGACCAAATAAATAACAGTGATTGTACCAGAAATCAGACAGCTTTGGAGAATCTTTCTGCAGACATTCAGTGTATCTGTTTTGTTTCCCATATTTTGTGGAAAAAGATCAAATTACCTCTGACATCTCAGTTTGTAGCTGTAAAAGCTCACACTGGGCTGGATGCAGATATTTAAATACATTGTGATGGCACTGACAGTCTGAAGATGTCTACAAGTCACTACAATTACTTCTGCCTCTGAGCACTGTGTCAAAACTTTAGGCAGGGTGATACTCTAAAATGCTAGCAGAGCAGACACCTCACTGTGAGTAGGAATCATTTTATATAAATAGTCATCCTTATTAAGATTTTTGGACATTTAGACTTAATTTGTAAGACTCAAACAATAGTTATCCTGTATTTGTTTTTAATTTAATTTAATTTAATTGGCATAGTTGTAATCTTCTGGGTCTTCAATTTAGTGAGGTACATATTCATTTATTGTCCAAGACACCAATTTATGCATTTTTTTAATCATTACTGCTACTTTGAAGATGATCTGAGACTCTAAAAAGAAAACTCCAGTGAACAAAAGAATATACACAAACAAAACAGGCTTCACCTTAGCTCAGTCGGCTCTGATGCAGCATGATAAAAATGCATTTGGATGGAGGCAGAGGGGGTGGTGGCAACGCTCAGCACACAAACAAACACACGCAGTGCAAACAAATGAAGGTTTTATTAACCGGGCACTGTGTCACCCCAGAGCTGCTGGCTCCACTCAACATTAAAGCTAAATGTGAAAAGCAGAATAGATAATGAAATAAATGAGTCTCATACGGTACAATTTACCTCAGTCTTTACAGTCACTGACAGTCACAGAAATATGTCTGGTACTCCATATCAACTGATTCTTGTGCATTTCTCTTAAATTATTAAATAGAATAATAAATTTTTCAAGTAAACATAAAAGGAATCTTACTTTTGCTTGGTCTGATCAAAATATGACCAAAGAGGTTTAACTTATGCTTCAGAATTGTGAAAAGTGCTTTAAAAAGCATGCCTTTAAATCATCCTCAAATCACTCACTGAACTGATGTGAAGGTATCTGATCATAAATGAATGTTTGATGAGGGAATTGCATCCCGAATGTCAGGCTTACACCAAATATTAGTCTAACAGATGAAAATCACAAATTGTTCTTTTTTGGCTCTGGAATACTAATCATTGTCAAGGTGATCCTGACTGTGAACTTGAGGCCAACCCTGTGAACTTGTGGCCACAGGCTGCAATGTGAGCTTCTCCTGCCATCAAAAATATGTTAGTATTCAGTTAGCATTATCTCTGACTCTGCTGGGACAAGATAGTATACTGTTTATTAATTCAAGGGGACAGTCAGCACTCCAGGGACATAGACATCAAAACATATCCATCTAATCCTTTGCTCAACTCTTTAATGATTGTGAGATTCAGATTTAGATTCAGATCTGAATCTGAATTGGCATACTAATTAATCTATCAGCATAGCCCCAACAGCCACCGTCATACCAGCTGTCTAATCACATCCTTCCAGTTTATTTATTTTCTCTAAGTGACTAAAAGAGCATCATGGCAACTAACACTAGATTCAGTCATTCTGGAGAAAGATTGTTGCTATTTGAACACACAAATAAATACCACCTCCCCTCCTCTGAACCCCAAATGCATAAACGCATACTGCCAACGCAATGACCAAAAGAGAAATATGGCAGAATCCAGAGTGATGCATCACTCATAGAGTCACTCCTGTTCCTCTCACACATTACCACAAGCAGAAAAAATAATTCTCATGTGAGCACAACAGTCCATTCACACTGTCTGCCTCTCTTTGTCTTCCCCACTTGTCACTCAATTTGCATTTGTATGTTGGCTACACAACTTGCAGAGCAGCACTTCATTAGGGCCTGAGCACTTCACATTGCGAATTCCCTATTGTATCTGTAGGAAGAGCTCCGCGTTTTTTTCTTCCAACTCATTTTTGGCCGCCTAAACATGCACAAAAACTCGAAAATTTGCACCCACGTCAGACCTGGTGAAAAATTAGATTTCTTATGGGTTCCAGAAATGTGCATGGCAAAATGTCTCTATGGCGCCCCCCAGGACACCTTAAAATATGAATTTCTTCATATCAACCCACCCCGTTCTAGCACCCAGTGGCTTTGACGCATCAGCGACCGAAGCTTGACACAGCCTCGGGTTACCAGCGATTAAATGCTCCCCAGCCATTGAGGCGAACCCACAGGCTGGAGGAACTGCCCACCCGAACACCGAAGAGAGGCCAGCCAGTGGGGGCCCTCCAATGGGTGGGTCACGGATGCCAATCGATCATTGGGAAAAAAGTGGAATGACACCGCAGTCTGGCCGACAAAAGCTCTGCAAGTGATTTAGCACCAGGTTCTCCACAAACATGCGGTGCAAGATAGGAGAGGGGTGACCATCATCCCAGCCCTGTCACAAACCACTCTACTCACCGCCTGAAGCCAGCTACCCGGGACCAAACAAAGATCCAACCTAACTCCAACAGGAAATTAGCCATTTTGTTTCGACTTTTCGATTTTGCTGCCATTTGCTGTGATTTAAAGACTTAATCTGACCAACTTCAAATGTACTCAGTGTCATCTTAAGACTTTGGAAATTAAAACTTATTTAAAGTCTTTCGCCTCCATTATACCTGACAGACATGTCATTACAGCAAATGTTGTTGTTTCAGGGTGGGGTGGGGTAGCGAGGGCCCGGTCATCGCTGCTTGCAGCTTTAATTTTGTTTTTATGTGTGACCTCATAAGCAATTATGCACACTTCTTCACCCACCACTCCATCACTTTTTCTTCATCAACCTTCATATGTCTAAAATTACATTTTTTGATTGCCAAAATGTTTGCAAGTCAATTTACTACAATTCTGTGTAAATTGAATAGAGAGAACTTAGAGGGTCTTGGAAGGTAAAACCATTTAGTAACAAAATGCAGGTTGCACACTTTAATCTCAGTCAAATGAGGATAGCTGGAGCCCTGCAATTTTGTCAATGTGGTTTTACAGTACAGTATCCAGGCTGAATCAGGAACATGGAGGCCTCATTCTGATTGGCCAGCCATTCATATTTCAGTGTGTTGTGTGTTGCGTTGTGTGCTCCTATAACTAAAGTTACAATGCATAACCTTTATAACACAGAGAAGCAGGGGACAAAAGGAACAAAACTGTGTTTAATGTCAATGTCAATGTCATCTTTATTTATATAGCACATTTTAAAAAACAATAAAAGCAATAAAAACAAGTTTAATGGTGTGCTAAGTAGTCTACTTCCCATCAGCAATTAGCAATTATTATATTATCATTTCAATAAGCATTAATATGGGGAGTCCTCCTAGGAGATAGAAAGTGGTTTTGTATGCAGCCTCTGAAATGTCAGGTGCAGGTCATGCACACTCTACATCACAGATTTGTACACTTTGAAAATTAAACCATACTGTCAGGGCTTGTGCATTTGGAGGTTTATGGGTTGTTAAGATGACAAGAAGTGGGTCGCAATGGATTAGAAAAGTGCAGATTAATTTTTTTCATCCATTCATGTCTTTTTAATTTTCTTAAAAAACATTACGTACAGACAAGGGAACTTATTTAAAAACTCTTTTCCTCTTATATTTCCTCTTTTTCAGAGGAAATTTTAACCCAGCTGGCTACATTCTGTTTTCAACTGTTTGTGCTTTTATCCTAAAGTGTATCTCAGCTTTACTGTTTGAAAATATGTCAGAAGCTATAACAGGTACTAACAGGTTAATTTTATTTTCTCCAGTGATTTGGAGTTTTTCCACTCTTCTGAAGCACAACATGATGAATTGAAGAAGATACAAGGAAAAACCTCTGCAACCTACAATTGAGGCAACTGGGACATAAAAGACTTCACTCATTGTTTTTATTATTATTATTATGATCATCATCATTATCATCATTATTATTATTATGTGTTGTTGTTGTTGTTGTTGTTGTTGTTAAATCTTGTGTTCCTTAGACTGTTTTTAAACCAGTGTTCCTGACCTCGTTTCTTTTCCCCTTCAGAAAGTTGCAGCAGCCAGAGTATTAGTAAAAACCACACAAGCTGTATCAGTATATATATTGATATTGATTGCCAGAATGTAATATGCTCCCAGAACTCTATAACAAATACCTACACAATCCTCGAGGAAGGTTGACTGTTGCATTATTACATTGTGTGTCCTTGATCCTTCCCCTGTGTCCCCTCATCAGATATAGTGAGAACATGGATAACAGCACTGTGTTAAGTATGTGCTCCACACCTTTGCATATTTTACGCGCGTCATTGTCTTCACGTCTCCAAAGCTGCCTTTAAAAACCTGCACAGCACAAACATGATTATATGTGTCGTGTCAAAATACATTAAGCCTTACTCTTGATGGACATGCTGGGAGACTTTGATCTGTCTGTGACTATCAGGGTGTGAATTCGCTCTGGTCCAATCATCCGGCTGGTAAGGAGAAGAGCGTCGCGAGCGCGACCGAGCTTTGCGCGTTCACGTGAAACCTATAAACGGACGATGAGGCGCGCAGAGCTGTGAGTAGTTGTGGAGAGAGGAGAAGAGGATAATCGTTGCAGAGGATAGACTCTATATCGCTCTGAGAGGCAATCTGACAGATAAAGAAAGGAATGCTCAAAATGCCATCAACACAAACTTTTTTCTCTCTCTTTTGTAACAAACAACTGTCAAACTCAAGGTGATATGTGATCAAGAGAGTCCAGCCATGCAGCTGAATGAGACTGGAGTTCAAACACTGGCTCCAGAGCCATGTGAGCAGCAAATACTTCAGGAGGACAATGCTGGAAATTGTAGTGGAGGCTCCACCAGCAACCTGTCGCTGCATTGCTGGCTGCAGCTCCTCAGCAGGGAATCTATCATGGAATTTCAAGGAGACAGCTCTAGTGTGGGGGTGCGTGTGATGATAGCATGTGTCTACTCCATAGTCTGTGCTCTTGGGCTGGTAGGAAACACACTGGCTCTGTATCTGCTGCACTCACGTAACAGGCAGAATCAATCATCCATCAACTGCTTTGTGATGGGACTGGCTATCACAGATCTACAGTTTGTTCTGACCTTGCCTTTCTGGGCAGTGGACACAGCCCTGGACTTCCGCTGGCCATTTGGTCGTGTGATGTGTAAAATCATCAGCTCTGTCACCACCATGAACATGTATGCCAGCGTTTTCTTCCTCACAGCTATGAGTGTGGCACGCTATTATTCTATCTCTTCTGCACTCAAGATGCACAGCAGGCAAGCAGCAGCGGCCAGGGCCAAGTGGACAAGCCTGGGCATTTGGGTTGTATCTCTGCTGGCCACATTGCCTCATGCCATCTACTCCACAAGCGCCCAGGTATCAGATGAGGAACTTTGCCTTGTGCGCTTCCCAGACTCAGGCACCTGGGATCCACAGCTTCTTTTGGGTCTATACCAGCTGCAAAAGGTCCTGCTGGGCTTCCTTATTCCTCTGATCATAATAACTGTTTGCTACCTGCTTCTACTGCGCTTCATTCTCAGCCGACGTATTGCAGGTGCTGCGGGCCCAGAGGTGGAGCAGGGCCGGCAAAATCGTCGTTCCAAGGTGACCAAATCCATTGTCATCGTAGTTCTGTCCTTCTTTCTGTGCTGGCTTCCCAATCAGGCGCTGACACTCTGGGGAGTGCTCATAAAATTTGACCTTGTGCCCTTCAGTAATGCTTTCTACAACGCACAGGCCTATGCCTTCCCCCTGACTGTGTGTTTGGCACACACCAACAGCTGCCTCAACCCTGTGCTCTACTGCCTGATACGCCGGGAGTTTCGAGCAGGTCTCAAAGAGATTCTCTTCCGCACCACACCATCTTTCAGGAGCCTGACTCATCTGCTACGTCGCAAGGCCAAAGTTGCGGAGGCACCACCTGTTCTGGTGCTGGTACAGATGGATGTCTGACTGGATGACTGATTTTCTGTGATGGAGGAGTTGAATGACTTATAAAGTGAAGAAGTGAGAGCAGCTTATAGTAATTTATTTGGAGGTGTTTATCATCAAATGTTGTCAATACAGAAAATCTTAAATCTTCTTGGCTTTAAGAAACAACATAATCATAATGGACCACCCACTGGGACATGCCCCACTTTCACTGCGTGCTCCAAGAAGCCCTCTGCCTCAGATGTTTTACTTGTTGTACAGTGACTCTCCCTTTCTCGCACTATCTCTGTTTCTCTCTCTGCCGCTGATAGTCAATACTTGTGATGCTCCCAGGTAATGTGTCATGAATATGTATAAGTGTCAATCATAAATCAATTTTAAATACTGGAGCTCAGTTAAATGTTAATATTAATGTAACTTCAATTATCATGTGCTACACTACCAACTTAATGAATGTGATTAATCATTTTTTCATGCTCATGGAAGGCTGAAAACAGTGCATGAGTATGTCAGTGATAAGCTCTTGACTGACTTGGAAATAGAATAATGGGGTGGTGCCCCAGTTGGATGGCTGCTATGTGTTTGTATTTGCTCTTTAGTGCAGTTGTTTGCATTGTCTCATACAGTAAAATGAAAATGAAAAAAATGAAACAGAATTTCGAAAGCAGGGTAATAGTGCATAGTATCTAAAAGACAAGGAATGAGCAAACCAACTGAAAAGCCTATTGGTGTACAATTGTTAAAAACTGAAAAAATGGCAAAGTCAAGCCAAGCAAAACATGTTTCTGGGAGCAAAAAGCTTGGATAAGAGTTGTTTGCCGCATTGTCTTGGGAAAAAGCTCATGCCTGAAATATTAATAAAAAAAAAAGAAATCAGTTGAAGGTTAAAGAAGCTGAATCAATGTCCTGTTCTTTTTCAGGACAATGTGACATAATTTAATGGTTCAGTATAACAAGTGTGTGATTAGTGAGATACTGTAAAGGCTGTCCTTGAGGATGGATGGAGTTAACATGTTATGATAAGATTGATACTCCTGTGTAGCTAATCCTACACTGCTCACACATGAGCTGATAATACATCATTTAACTTATGTACACAAATACACAGTTACACACTCTCACACACACACACACACACACACACACACACACACACACACACACACACACACACACATTGAACATAGATCTGCAGTTTTGTCATTCACTGCTGTAGATTTGAACAACAAAATTAATCATTTAGAATTTACATTAAATATGCAGATTTGTGCATCTGTGCAGCATGTTCAAACCAGGCCATTCACAGAAATTAAGCATTTCTCAATGGACAGTCCACTGCTGCCGGCACCAACCTCTCCCTCTTTGGTAAAGGGCTAGTGTGTAGGATTTAGTGGCATCTAGCAGTGAAGTTGTAGATTGCAACAAACTGAAAAAAATAATAAATGCTTATTTTCAGGTGTTTATACACTAATGAAAACACAATTCTGAATATTATATTCCATGTCTGTCACATAGTTTTCTGAGTAGAAGTGTTGCTTGTCAATGTTGTGTTGTCCCCATAAATCTTACACACTGGTCCTTTAAATGACTCTTAATGTGTTCTTCTATGAATATGTTGTCTCGCTGTTTTCTCTTGTGACTGTGACTTCATGATCTTTTATGGAAGACATTTGTTGAAGTGATGTTTCAATGGAATATTATACTGATGGACACATTGTAAATGAAAGTAAAGATCAGCCCCTAACTTGAACTATTTGGAATAACTGGGCCATTCAGAATTCAGAGCACATACACAGGGAGATTAATTAGTTTGAAAAATAAAGTGGGACCAATGTTATCCTCTGTTTCACTCCTCTGTTCAGTTATTAATGGGATTTAAATTTCCTATTCTGTTTGTGCCACACCTCTTCAGTCACTAACAACAGCAGTCCCATTCTGCAAATAATCCTCAACAAAAGTGTTGACATGTTGTGCTGTTAAGAAGAATCGCTGTCAAACAGAGAAAATAGCTTTTATAAATCCCCTCTGAGCTGTGAAGAAATGCTAATTTGATTTTGCAACTAATCCAAAAAATACTATTTCATAGTCTAAATATGACAAAGTATACTCAAAATATTTTAATATCAATACTTTGAAATAGTTGCACATGATATACAACAAAATGTTAAAGGTGATATGTACTTGATTAAAGATATTATTTCAATTTTTATTTGCACATTCATGATTATATGATGAATTATGATTGTAATGAAAAACAATAGCACTAAGGCTTGATTATGGACTGGACCATTGGCTGCAGAGACTGCTAGGGTCCCCTAAAGCCTACACTCACTTTTTGTTAGTTGGCTTGCAGTAATTAAATTAATTGCTCATTTGTGTGTGTATATACCCCACTACATTACCAAATAGCATTAAGGATTGTGTATTATGATGTATTTTAGTTAATGTGTGCTTACATGGTTCATATTCATGAAAGAAAATGTGTTAAATCATATTAAACTACGTGACACACAGCAAACCTGAAAGCAGGCAGTAGTGTATCAAAGAAGTTCAGGCTGGTTTGTGGAGCCTTGGGCAAAATATAATGAATCTGTTATGGATAGTCTGCTGTGTGCTCTCTGCACTAAGAGTGGGAGGAAGTGGCTCAAAGCTATGTTTTGACCCAGAGTTCCTAGTGGGTTTATCCACTTAATGTTTTTCAGCAAAAAAACACACAACTAAAAAAACAAAAAAACAACTAAATTACCGACATCTGTAACCTTTAGTAACAACTGTCCAACGACTAGATACAGACTATCAAACTTAGCTCTATATGCCTCACAGCATTTGTGATTTTCTATGAGAAACCACCAGTATCAAACCAGGAGTTTATCTTTACACACTTAGCCCATTGTAATCATTCTCAGTAGTGGAGGATCACTATTGTAATTACCTGTACCTGCATGACTGAGATTTGTAACTTCAGCTTCCTGTAAACCCTGCTGAACTAGCCACAAAAAACAATTTAGGCTTGGAGTCATTCTCATAACCACTGGCAGGCCTCTTGGCTAACAGCCAAAAGGCCTGCAATGGAAAGCATGCAAAGCTCCTAAAATGATGATGAACAAGTGCCATGCAGAGAAAACTGTTCAGCTTTAATGTGTTATCCATAATAATCTACCCTCCTCAGACAGTAGGACGAAGCAAAAAGACAATAAATTGCTTGGTCTGTTTTGTTATTTTCTTTGTTACACCTGACCTGTATTTTGCCCCTTATTATTTTTGTTTTTGTTCAGGGAATCATGCCTACAAATACAATTTTCACACAGTACTCTCTGCCCTCAGCAGCTCAGTTTGGCCATGTTTTCAGAAGAAAATTCTCTTTGATACATTTTTTTTCATAAACCTCGTCTGCATATGCTGCGTATGGATGGACTGAGCAAGTGAATAAGATTAGAATTTATGTGAATGTTGCAGGAACTGTAACAGGTTGGAATAAAGCAAACACTTTGCATTTCCATGTCCAAGGCAACACCTGAGAGAAAATGCAGCAAAGACTTCTGAACTAACAGTAAAAGGGGAAAGACACCTGTAGGACAGGAAATGGAGGACTAGCTGACTCACGGACAATCCTCTACAGCTGAAAGACTTTGAGAACTTATTTTACTGTCATATTTGTCCTTCATATTACACTATCATCTGAGTTAATTACATATCTAAAAGGTTTATAGAGTGCTCAAGCATAATGTGTTTCTCAAATCACATATGTATTACATCACCTAACAAGAGTTCATAGAGTTTCACAATTAACTAGTAGACTTATTAACATGCACTTAAAAGAGCACGTTCATTTCAACTATCATTCATGTTGGGTTGTTTGATCAATACCCTGGGAGTCCCCTGGGACTCCTGTCCCCCAGGACAGGAAGTGGTAGTAGAAGGTTGCACCTATAACACCTTTGGCGCTGACCTTTCTCTGTGTCCTAATGATCACCAGACGACACTTGTATCTTTACAATATTCAGTTCCTCATTAGTGGTACATAGCCATACACTCACAAGATGCGGAGCTGACCTTTTCAGCGATATGGGATTATTTAGGAGCAGGTGAGCATTTTAATGCCACATAGTTTCCATCAAAAGCTCCTGAGGTGAAAAAGACCTCATAGAGCTGAATCGATTATCTATACATGTAGGGCAGCACGCTGTGTGACCATGATAAAAATCTGAGCTGAGAGAATTATAAATGCAGGAAATGCTCATTGGAGAGTTAAAAATTAGAAAGTGGAGAGGCTGTTGTTTTTGGAAATGCCTGAAAACAAATAAGGCCTGTGGGACACACCACTATAAATCAATGTTTAAAAAGTGTCAGCTGTTCTTCTCTCTTTTTTATTTTTTTTACTTTAAGACTTTTTCATTTATTTATTTTTATGCCCTCTTGTCTCTCAATTATGATACAAGCTTCCCTCATCTATTCCTTTCAAAATTACAGCCCCAAAATGTGTCTCTTCTTCAGGCAACACATTTTCCTACACTTCATATTCTGCCAGATGTTTTACCTGAAGTCCCTCGACCAGTGTTTATTTCCGCCTGGCTCTGATCTAAGTGAGAAAGGACCCTTTTCCCATTTTCATTTTCAGCTTTGGTAACTAATTTTGAGGCTTGTCCTGTGGCATGCTCAGTGGCATCCTGAAAATAGATCAGAAAACACCCCAGGTAAGTCCCCCAAGGTCACATGCACCAGGCGGGAAGCCTTAGGCTCAGCATGAAAGTCAACATGTCAACCAAAGAGATTTGAATCATGGCTGCGCACAGTGATTCTTTGAAAACATGTGTTGTGTATTCAGCTGATGATGTCCTCTCTGCCTGTGTCAGAAATCGTCATCGTCTTGACCGGTTTCATATAGAAATAATGCAGAAGTTCATGAAGGGGAAATAGAGAAAACGGTTCAGGGTTTTGATGTACTGTACCTAAGGAAACAATGGAAGTCAAAATGTGTTGCTTTAATGGATGAATATCAGGCCTGTTAATTTTCATATCACAAAAAGTCTTTGGTTACATGCAGCACCTCCAGGGATGAACTCAGCCTCGTTGGCTGCTGCAGGCTCACTGACCTTTTCCTGCTGATGATGATCTTTCCCAGCCTTGACTAACAGGAGATTAGCTAAAATACCAGCCAGTGTTTCAAGCTTTATCTTTTGTCTCTTGCACTGTAATGAAGCCAGGGTCAAGACAAAGAAAGCTTTGGATACACCTGGCCAGAATGGGACAGATGCTGTCATCCCCGTCTGGGGCCATTATTATCAAACACAGCAGGCTGAGCTGAGGAGGCAGGTAGAATACGTGCAGATCAACCTCAGCTGGTTGTCAGCCATGAGACACAAATGTGAATTTTTGACACCTTGTCATGTTGTTTGTATCAGTGAATTGTGATGCTATGTGAGTGTAAGAAATTGTATCTCACACTAGTATAGCAATCATTGTATCACCACATGGTTCATATGTCTTCATTTTTAGAGCATTTTTAGAATGTGAACAAAGGATCACAACTATGACAGCGCTGTTGTCACTGTTGCTGCTGCTGCAAATGTTAATGACGATGGTGATGATGACTTCTACCATCATCATCATCATCATCATCACACACCATGGGTCACAACCACTCAGAGATATTGAAATGATACAGTGTTCTGGTGTCTTTTTCCATGTTCGCAAATGAAAAGCAGGCGCTGATGATGCATAACTGGGAAAAACAAACAAAAACATCTATTTAAATACATTTCTTTGTCACTGAATATTCCTGGAGGCTCTGATCTATTTCAAGAACCCCCAAACCAGAATCAGCTAAACATAAAGCATCTGGGATTACATTGTATTCAACACAAGTACAGATATTGTGTAAAGTTGCAACTTTAATGCCTAATTTGCTAAACCATGCACTATAGATTACGGTTGCTGACTGACTTTGAGACCCTATTTCATTAGAAATAGTTCATTTAAATAACAACACTATGTAAATTCGGAAGATATTGGGGATCAATGTCCATAGTTACTGATACATACATATACAGATATACACACACGTAACACTTTGCAATGAGTAAGCATTTCTGTGTTCTCTTCTACAACATGTTAAGAGAAATCTGAAAGGCAGACATTTTAAGGTTATTTTCAGTCTGTCTGAGAAGCATGGTATTTGTTGCAGACGTGTTTCAAAAACGTTGACCTACTTACTGTGTATACTAGCTCAATCAGAGTTTTGTACATTCAGATTTTCAATAAATGGAAAAACCATAGAAACAAACACTGAATGATGGATTACAGGTGAATAAATGAACAATATGTTTGCTATGTATAGGGGTTCATCACTGCTCTGATGAAACAGATGGTGCTTATGATAATGATTTCAGAAAGAATATGGTTTGATTATTGATCAAAATGTGTTGGTCATCCCCAGAGTCTTGACAGAAACAGTTTTTTATATATAGAAATGTCCTGGTAACCACTTAATGAACATGAACTTTAAATGACCTTGGGTGAGCTCATTTGTCTATTGCAGTGTGTATACTGTATTTGCATGTTAGTGAAAAAGCAAATCACAGCCATAAATATTAATAACTAAAAGCATTAGCATATTTCCCCCACTTATCATCCTTCACTTTGCAGGACACACTTGATGTACCTCTGATCTCTGAAACTGAAACACAAGAGGGTTGCTGCAGTTATTCAATTTGCACTGGCACAGATAATATTAAACTTTCTCACCTTCGCCCAACACTGCTTTTCAGCCTTTGAAAGCTCAGCCTTTAAAGGGAGGATGGCACCCTTCATCAGATTTTCCACAAGGTTTCACAAATAGAAAATGATTCACAAGTCAGATTCCTTCAGAGACTAAAAGCATTTCAATGTGGGGTAGCATTTTCTTTATTCTTGCTGTGAATCAAATGATCTCTCTATCTATCTATCTATCTATCCATCTATCTATCTATCTATTTATGGCTGTTAAAACATAAAAAGTCATCATAAAGCACACTCACACTGTAATGTTTCAGGGGATTCAAAAATCCAGTTTAGTGGTTTTCAGTGGGCACAGGAGTCAACTGAGTTTGTCTTTGTTGTGGGTTTGTTTGTTATCTCTTATGAGAGACTTCACAGAGTGTTGAGACGGTGCCTGGAGAGTGCTGAGTTTTATCTTCGGTCACTGAGAAAAACCAGATCAGCCATGTATGCTGTGCAATGCACTGCGCCATGTTAACTGGGGAGGTCCCAAGCTCACATGCAAGGGAGATGAAACAAGGTCGACTCAGAAGGGAAAATGATGTTGATGTGGACAAAGTTTGATACATATTATGTACATACTGCAACCAGGGTTTCATTGAGCTGTCTTCCATATGTCTATATATAAGCTATAATGTTTGGAATTCAGGATCCTGACCAATTTGGGGTTCAGGATCCTGCCCAAAGACACTTTCAAATGAAGACTGGAGGAGTCTGGGATTGAACCACCCACCAGCTGATTAGTGGCTATCCCTCCTGAGCCACAGCTGCCACATTGCAATATATATATATATGATTCTGTACCAATTGTGTTGGAGAAATGTTCTCAGTCACGATCTGACCTTAGGACTGAGGTAAATAAATACATAAAACACAATGTGATTATCGTAAACAAAAAACTTAACAACACTCCCACAATTTCTTTAATGGTGCTGAAACCCAAATACCCTGCTGTCATCCCTGTCAAAATACTATCCATGACAACCAATTTCCTCTCTCCCAAACACATCACACCCTGTGAAGCAACACTTAACATTTTTCCATATACGCTTGCGACACACTCTTGCTGGGTTCCTGAGAAATGATTTAATTGAAGTTTAGTTAAAATGAAGACATCAGAGTGCTGCCATGATTGACTGAAACCCTGTTAGCAGGGACACTTAATCAATGGTTGTCATGGTGTCCAGGTATCTAAAAACATTACAGTTTATCAACAGTAGCACTGTATATACACAGTGAATAAACCTCTAGCAGGCACTGACACATGACAATGTTTCTCACAACCCTTCGTTTTTATTACTTTATTACTTTAGAAAAGATTTACAATTGTTTCATTTAAATGCAAAGGGGTCGTTATGAATAATGGAGTCATTAAAGAAAGAAATGAAGCAGATAGAGCCATGATGGCCAGCAACTGTATCAGCAGTAATTTATCTCGGTGTTAACAACTTTTATTATCTGAACAGAAACATTGGCAAAAAGAAGCATCTCAGGCTGGATGCCTAGTGATTTCATTTCCCTGAGTGCATGTCAGGAGAAAATTGAAATTTTTATTCGTGTACGGCCTTGTATTGAATGCTATTTGCTATTCATGGAAATCCACAGTCCTCAGTAAGTCTCTTATAGAACTGTTATTTAGCCTGTCAAGGATGATGTGGGCATACATTTCAACTGGCTGCCAAGCTGGGTGAAAATTGAACCCTCTGGCTATGATAATATTCGAGACCTGGACCTGCACCCATATCGTCTTTCTCATAAATACAACAAGTTTGCCCGAAAATATGTTGACCAAGAAGAACATGTTTAAAAGAGGAAAATCAGAACATCAAAAGAAAAAGGACAAGGAAGAAAGATGAAAGCTCGTTTAGATTTGCAATAACAATCTGAAATGTGTTGATAGTGAAATTAAATTAAATGATCACCTTCAGCTCTACAGAGCATTTTAGCATCTTTCAGTTCATTGTTGATGAACTCATTGTTCAGATCAACCTCCAGCAGCAGGACAGACTTTTTTTCTCAGGACTTGGTTGAAAGCAAAGCAAGCTAAAAGGAGTGTGAATACTTGATTTGCATTGATCAACAACATTTGACACGAAATAAATATACTTTCTTTCTTAAGTATAATAACTTCACTGGGTCTTGATGTCAGTATTAGGTTGCCAGGAATTCCCTCTGAAACCACAACTTGTCACTTTTTAAACTTTCTTGTGTGGATTAAGCAACCAAGATACGGCATGTTACCGTAATATGTGAGCTTTAGAGAAACTGCTAGGCATAGTTTTGTTACCTAGACACGGCCAAGCTAGTGTTTTCCAGGCTTTCTTCAAAAGCAAACTAGGTGCTCAGTTATTTACACTCGTTATTCTCACAAATTTCTTTTGTAATAAATTTTAATGATGATTTATTGAGGACTGAGGAAACCTAACTTGACCTCCTGCAGTTTGTTTACAGCACTAAGAGGAGAGCTGGGGATGCTACCATCACTGAGCTCAAGCTCCCCTCAAAGCATCTGGAAGGCTTAAAATCCACTGCACCTTTATGTTGGCGTTTCTAAGCTTATAATATGATTTGCCCTCATATCCTTGTAGAGAAACTGCTGACCCATTTTAGATATAATATGAGTATTACAAGATGAGTTTTAAATCAATCAGTTAGTCAGTTAGTTCATTAAATCAGATGATTAAATCAGAATAAATTGACTCCTAACATCACTGTCTTTACCCTGTTTTTGAATATTGAGGATCATTAAGTAACTGACATGTAGCTGACAAATGAAACTATGTGCCAGCATTTTGTAAAAAGGAACTGCAATGCCAGGTTCATTTCTCAGGAGTTGAATTCCTCCCCTATCTTCATACCAGTGATGCTTCAGATGGCTTAAGCTTTCTGCTGCAGGAGAAATACTGCGTGGTTTGATAACCAGTCTGTCACAAAGCCAAAATGTGAAATGCAATACGAGGGCTAGTAACACAAGACATCCATCCAAATGTGGCCGGTGAGATCACTGAGGTGAGAACATCCATTCAGAAGCAAACCTCTCAGACACTATCCCGTTCACTTTATATAGACGCCAAGTCTGATTTGAATGGCTCTTTGTTGCAAAGTCTGCATGGTGAGAGTTCATGCTTCAGAACACAGCTGACTGAATCCAGGCAGCCTGTTATAACACATAACATAAAAAGCCAGTTAGGGTTAGGATATAGAGTATGTTAGTAGGCATGCTCCCTGCTGCTTGCACAATGGCTTTCTGTTTTAGTGACTGTTGAACACTGAAGCAAAAAGCTGAGTCTTGAAATAAGCTCTGAGTTTTTGTGGATTGAATCCCAATTTTTTTTTTAAGATAAGATAAGATAAGATATTCCTTTATTAATCCCACAATGGGGAAATGTGCCTTATTACAGCAGCAAGTGGACAGTAATGCACCAGAAGTGATACGATACTCTTATTGCATAGATTAAAGTGAAAAGTGAGAGGTTTCAAATAGTCTGAAAAACAAATTACTGATGATGTGAAAGTCTTCAGGGTTCAGTATCAAATATCTAGATTAGGAAGATTTATCCAACAAATACAAAATCACTGCTGCTGGAATATTAACACAAATAAGGATGAGAGATCTTATTATTCCAGTTTCTAAGACTTTGCCTTGATCATCTGCATTTTTTTTAGAATTTATAATAGGATTTCTTCAGTCCTTAGGTTTAATTTAGGGTTCTCTTTTCAGCACTTTCTCTACTCTGTTTTTAAACAATAGCATACCTGTTTGCTATGCCTTCTCAGAATAAATGGTGCTTAAATTTCAAACAGTTTCTAGACCAAACTTATTATTGAAAGCACTTAGTGACATTTCTTTCTGAAAGTGCAATGAAGTGAGAAGTATGACTGGGTGAAGGAGTATGATGCATGATTAGACAAATATGGCTAACTTGGCTCCCACTGGAAAATGACATTCACAAATTGTTAATATTTGTGAATGTTCAACAAGTAATAACTGTTGGCAGAAGCAATTTTGTTTTTACTCCTGTAAATATTTAACTTTATAAAGCAATTTGCTGCTTCAAAAGATTCTGCTTCAAGTTTAATTAAATAATTTCTCAAACCAAGTTGCCCAGACTGACCCACTCTAACCCCCTGTCTCCTAGAAATGAATCAACTAAATTGTTTTCCCAATTTGCATTGCATTAGCACCAAGACACTGGACTCTGGCACTAGAGACTCTGGCATCAACTCATTGCAGACTTTTTTCTGTATTATACAAAGGCTGTGATCTTTCCTCATATTTAATCCAGCTGACAGCATCTAAACATAGCCATGAAAAGTTTAATTATGCTGTTTTGTGTAGCGGATATAGTACTCAGATATTTTGGGGAAAGGGTTAGGGTTAGGGTTATTATAACATTTTTGCAACTTGCCAGATAAATTACTAAAGGCGTTGTTCTGTAAGTGGAACAACGTTGCATCTGCCATATGAGGCACATCTCTCCGTAGAATGACAATCTTATAACTGCTATTAGTCATTTTTTTGCCCTCAGTGTGGCTCACTGACATGTTGTTAAAAGCTTTTGGACAACAACAGAAGTGTAAATGGAGGAATAAAATGTATCAGAGTTTGAATAAATACACCATACTTGTAAGTATTTTTGATTCGTTGTTGGTTTGACTCTGCCAAATGAGATTTGTTGACAATAAAAGAATATAGAAACTCACCAGCCTTACCTAACCCTAACCCTTAAACAGCATTTTCTCATTATGTCCAGAAGAATCCATTTCAGCCAGCATAATGTTAGCTGAATATATTTGCTTGTGTAAGGTAGTAGATAATCTGTAATAACCAGTATAGTATCTCTGTACAAAGAGCTGTTGTATGTTACTGACTGCCCAAACATATCAGCTTGTTCGTCACAGTGACATCATGAAGCCAAACACTGGCTAACGTTATATAATTATTCTGTCATTTGTCCAGTATTGTCTGGGAAAGTGTAATAGCTTAATTGGAACAACATTAGGCATTGGTGGAGGTTTGCTGTCACACTGAGTGCTTTTTGTGTAAATATTGGTTGCCACGTAGCTTGTCACAGGTGACAGTCCCAAACATTTACCATGCAGCAACAATTCTGAGATGTATTGTGTGCAACAGAGAGAAGCAGGTGGATATAGGGCCCTGTGCCCTGTGCTTGTCAATAACAAATGAAAAACCAAGGACATGTGTGGCCTATATGTGGCTGTGTATATTGTGCACAAACATTCAAGCACAATGTGTTCTATATTTATATCAGCAGTCAGATAATAATCAGTCAGTTTGCTCCATGATCTTTATTTCTTAATATAGTGGCTGCAGACAAGCAAGAGGACATACCTCAGAGCGCATTGTCCCACATTGCTCAGATATCTGTCCAGCTGGTAAATCAATGTAATCTCATAGCAGCAGAAAATGATAAAATTGTTATCTGCTTCATGATGATTTTATCTGCTTTTACTCCATTTGCTATTAATCAATGTGTCAAATAATTTCATATCATGTGTCAGAAAGACCAAAAAGCAAAAGCAATTTCACTTAAACTTTTAAACATGATAAAAGTATTGCACAAAATTCCCTCCAGGGGACTCAAAAAATTCATACAGTTGAGTTTAAAGGATAAACATGACTCTCTGCAAAATGCATGGTTGAACAGTTTAAGACATCAAAATGAAACTGCAATTAAGAATTTTACATTTGTAAATGTTACTATTATGATTTATTGTTTATTCATCAAATATAATTTTGTAAAATGTTGACTGACATGTGATATCAGAGGGACAAGACAGCCAGATCCAAGAAACAAGAACTATTAGAATTTAGAAAGTCTGTGACAAATCTTCAATAAGAATGTCAAAACTGTGAGATTTTGTCATTGAGTGTGTGGAGGGGGGACTTTTGTAAGTATTTCCTTCCATTGCCATTGAACTGTATTTAAATACACTCAAAGTAAAATTGTGACTGCTTTCTTTGAACCAACTTTTATTATTTTATCTACAGTACCATGTCTCCTTAAGATAAGGGGCGACAGCTTATATGAAGAAAACCTCCAGTTGCTGTGATTTAACCTTTTAATGCACAATACACATGTCAAAAACCAATACAATGAGGCATGAGTTAGCCTTATATGAGGTAAACCTCACTGAAATGGTGTAGAGCCAATTCCATATCAGCAAGGCAAGATGGCAGATTAATTTGTGCGCTTCAGAAAGTTGCTTGAAAATCTCCCAGCCGTTTTATTTGGCAGCCCAGTTGCACTCTTGTATACTCTCCCTGCAGAGAAAATAATCCACAGCAGTGCGGACTACATACCGGTGTGATGAATAACGTGCAAGCAGAATTGCATATAATCCCCCAGTGGCAATTACCTTGGAACTGAAGACCATCCAGGGTGCACAGAAAGAGTGAACAAGAGAGAACTGAAACAGGTAGAACATGGGATGCAGCAGCACTAACAGCAACAAAGCACGTACCAGTGTCAGAGTGAATACAAGGATTAAGACCTTTAAAAAAAATCGGGTGAGTGAAATGTGATGGGTGTGGCAGGTTTGCTGTCAATTAACACAGCACAGTATGGCATCAAAGCCCTTTTCAACATGGACAAAAGCTGGCTTAAAGTCAGCATGTCAGCAGCTTTCAGTTCTGTCTGTTAACCCCAGCACTCCAATAAGCCACCATCTGGCCACCTAGCATGTTCTAAGCTGATATTTGGATTTTAAAAAGCATTTTTGGCATTTGGTGCAAGTAAAAAACAAAGCTCAACACTTCTTTTCTCTCTCATCAAACAGAACATCAAATTGGCCCATACTCACTGAACACTGCAATTGAATGCAATGCCACCACTTGGCTGCCAAATGTATATATATATTCTACTGACTTTTTATTCAAAGAAAAGGTAAATAAAACATCATCATTAACGACTGAACAGTGCAAACACATACTCCCAACATCATTACTTAGCAACAAAAGATGTAAATGTTTGAGCGTAAAGTACTTGATGGCAAATTAATGATCAGAAGTGTGAATGTGAGTTTAACTGATAATGCAGCATTTCAATAAAGTCTTTTAGTAGCATGAAAGCTCAGAAACTGCCAGAATTGGGTCATTAGCTATTTTGAAGTTTGGGGCTCTTTTACAAAATGCCATTCCTTTTTTAAAGCTTCTTTACATTGAATCACTTAAAACCCCAAAAAACAAAAGAGAGACACTGGACAAAATACAAGCTGTAAAGCATCCCGCCAGCTGCTATTACCTCTCTAATGAGCTGCCAATTTTCATCTCTCACCACACTTATCACAAGTGGCAGCACTTGCATGGCATGACAGCTTCGTGCTAACATGTTGTTTCTTTCTCTCACATCCCTCTTTTGATGCTACTCCATCCCCTGCCTGCACTCTGTTTTTCTGCTTTTTTGTTCCTCTCCCATGACTCTGACCCTATCCTTTCTCTGTCTTTGCTCGTGTTTCTCTTCTCTGTCCTCATTTCCCCACCCAGCCCAGTCTCACAACATCGGCCCACAGTATGGCCAGATCTACAATATGGGCAATCTGGGGAAGCAGTGTTATCCAATCAGAATAAAATAAAAGTTGTTTCCAAGAAAATTAAGTCTCATGATAGACTGTTTTACAGTCAATTTGATGGCTGGGCAAGTGATGATTGGTTAGCAGGTCACAATGCACTGTGGTTAGGTTGTATCAAGTGTGTTGGAGAAATGATCAACTAGCAGAAAATGGACAGCATAACCAAAAGCCCAGCAGGGCTGCCAAAAGAAAGGTAAAACAAAAGGAAAAGGAAGAGAAAAAAGGGCCACAATAAAAAAAAAAAAGTCCCCCAAATTAATAGCTTTTTCAAAAAGGCTGAGGTTTGGAATATAAACTACTTAGTGGGGGGGAGGGTGGTAGATGAGCTTCAGCATTGCCCCTGAGGGCCTACATTGGGGGGGGCGGGGGGGGGGTTGCCCATTTTTTTCTATCAGCCTGCATCCACATCATGTTTTTCAGTGAAAACAAACAAGATGGCTGGCATTCCTCTGCAACATTTTCAGATAGTGTCTGCATTAAAAGGTGTTTTGATAACATGTCAGGGAGAAATTTTATTTTCATAATTTTCTGGCATTTTATTTTCATAATCATTGTTCAGTGAATGTATACAGTTATCACAAAGATTGTTTCAGGTCATGCCAGAAAATTGTAGGAATGCAACGTTTTCTTTCATTGCAATGGTGGTTGCTATGCACACTGCTGTTGCTGACACCCCATAGTTGTATGTTGTTTGAATATATGTCCTTGCGTTATGGTATTTGAATTATTTTATGTGACTTTTTGATAATAAAACAAAAATTAATTGAGTTTGGAAGATAGAATTTGAAGCTCTGCAACTGGCGCCTGAGAGGATTTGCCACATGGAAGTATTTCCTCACTGTCAGCGCATCAGGGTTTTCTTTTCATGATATCGTTAACATTTCTAAACACAAAAAACTGATTGTTAATTTTAAGGTCATCAGTTTTTCCTTTTTTTTCAGTTCAACCCAACTGTCAACTTCACAATAAGATTTTAGCTAATTTATCATGAAAACATTTGCCATGAAAACATGAGCATTTTTATAGAGGACACACATTGCATCAGACATCTTTTCAATGTTTAGTGTCAAACAACAGTAGCAGTACACAAACCAGAGTCTCCTGTTTGAACTGTCTGACAAAAGCATGGCTCCAGGAAGGAAAAACAGGGAGAACATGCAGACTTCACAGGGAGGACCAGGGCTAAAACTCAAGACACCCTTACTGTGACATTACAGTGCTAAATACTGAGCTGTTGTCTGTGCCATCCATACAGTAATGTGCATGATAGAATGCACTGAAGTAGTTAGTTATAAACAGTCTGCATGTGGATACAGATTTGCATAATGATTGACATCATGATGGTGATCATGTTGATTGTCTGGTGGCAACTGATGACAGAGGAGGGTTGCATCTAACAGTTTTATTTAGAAAGACCATAAAAGACCAAATGTGTTCTCTTTTCAACACCACATTGTACTTTAATGTCCCCAAATTCATGAAATGCCTTCCCATATCTTTTGTAAATCAACAATAGTAGATATGGAAAAAGCAGAATCAGAACAAATGATGTGCCAGTGCTTTTGTTGAGTATTGCTGTGGATTTTAACACTTGAGTGCATTTATTGTGTGAATAGCTGACTCATGACATGTGGCTGGATATATATATGTGTGTGTGTACATATATATATATATATATATATATATACACACACACACATATATATGTATATATGTAAACATGTATCAAACAGGTAAAGTGGTGACAGGTTTTCTGGGCCATGGTTCAACAGCTTCAATCCAGTGCATCAAATAATATTAACGATCCTCAGAGAACACAATCTAAACAATGCATTCAATCTAAAACATATTTCAGTTTATTAACTGCAGGTGTTGATTAAAGTGTGCAACAGAGTGTAATAATTAAATTCTGCACAGCAGACTTAATAAACTTAACTGAACTTAGTAGATACAAAGTTTCACACCACTGGTAATTTTCTTTTTGAGTTGAGCAAAGAAATAGGTCAGCACAGACAACCATGAACGTTATTCTTACAAGGTAATGAGCTGAAATAAAATTATTTTTTAATTCAGGCTCTGATGTGGCTATGAATTGCACTTGGGTAGTAGGTTGTCACGTGTAGAAAAAAAAATTGGTATTGACTTTTCAGGCACGATGTAGAAATCAGTCAGTATAGTATAGTATAGTATAGTGTAGTGTAGTATAGTATAGTATAGTATAGTATAGTATAGTAAGTGAGGTATAAAGTAGGGTTATATGGACTTTTCATGGTACAATATAAGATAATTATGTTAGAATGTAATTCATTTGTTGGAGTGTGTATTATTGACCTGAGTTTTTATGAATTAATGTATAGTTTGGAAGGATAATGGTAACCTTGAGGTATAATGTATTTTTCTTTTTTCTTTTTTGGCAAACAAAATAGTCTTTTCCTGTACTCATCCCAATAAATTGGCTTTTTAAGCTGTTAGACAACTATGCCTATGGTGGACTGTTGAGCAGATGTATCATGATTGAAATGTGTCCCCCTTTCAGTGCTCTATTGTGGATGTTTTGTCATTCAGTTAGCAGACAGCTATTGTATAAATGTCTCTTTTTCCATAATTAAAAGTCAATTAGCCAGTCACATGGGCTGTCATCAAGTACCCCTTCACTCTCCATGTGCCTTTAAAGGCAGTGAGGCTAAACCTTGTTTTTGAAGCTCTTTGTGGCGCTTCATTTGAGGCCACTGTGTTTGTAGATTTGAAATGTATTACATACAAGAGGGCACTACTTCTTACTTTGCCTATCACAAAGAGGGTCGTGACCTCCATGCTTTGTCAGTGCACTCGTCTTGTACTTGGTTCAAGGAGGAAAGATTCAGATGACAAAACAATCTCAGCAAGGTCTACTTGGACGCTGTTATTGTATGTAGCTTTTCAATATTGAACGAATAAGGTCTCATGTATACTGACAGCTATTGGGGCAACCTTTGCAAGATTCCTACTGCTTTTGAAATAGACATGGTTTATACATGAATCATGTATGAGTCTGAACATTACAACTTCTCATTTGCTTGTTTCATTGCTTTTTATTTTGCATTGGTAACTTGATTTGTGTAGCCTATTTCAAAAGGATAAATGGTCAAACTGTCCACTGTAAGGGTCCTTGAGATGGAAAAAATAACTTACTAAAAAGACAAAACAAGTTATCAAAACAAGATATCAACCAAAACTGCTCAGCTGACGAATGAAAGGAGGTTAATGAGGTAATAAAAGCTGCACCAAAAATCACTCGTCAAAATGTGCCAAGTGTTTGAGATATTTATAATACCTGCATGGTAAAGATGGGTCTGAAAACAATTAGAGACCCCTCTCATCCAGCCAATGCACAATGAGGGCCCCTGACACCTAATTGTCATTTCAGTCCAAGGGCTCAATTTAAGTGTGTCCCTTTGCAGGTTTCTTAATGCACCAGACACTTTAATCTGTTAGACTATTTTATGTTATATACTTCAACAATGACAAGGTATGATTGAAACAGCAGGTACAGGACACATAGACATAGACACACACACACACACACACACACACACACACACACACACACACACACACACACACACACACACACACACACACACAAATATCTATCTAAAATATCAAGTGTTGTTAATAAAAAAAATAAAAAAACCTGCTTGTCCTTTCCAGAGCAACATTTTTGTTCTGCTCCAGGCTAAGAAGGATTATTGCCTTATAGTTCAAGCAGCTTAAGAGTTATTAGGAGGAGGATGGATGGATGGATACAATAGAGATAAACAAATATTCAGGTATTGACATCAGAGACCAGAGCTTGCGTCCCATTTCCTTCCAAAGATCAATGGTTTATGGTGGTGTGTTATTGGCCACTTTGCCTATTTTAGAAATAGCTGATAGATTACCTCTTTTGTAATTTAAATATGAAATGGGTTTCAGTATGAGTCCAATTACCATAAATCTGGGTCAGGATTATGAAAGAGCCTCTGTTTGCCTTTCTCTCATTAACTTGAGAGAGCGGCATTATAGGGATTACCAAGACTTTCAGGACTTTCAGGTGACTCATTTTGACTCATTATGACTCATTTTAAAAGGCACTTGTACCCAGCTGTGATGGCTGGAACAATATTCTGGTTCCTGCACACAGCCTTTGCTCAAAATAGAAGAACACTTTGAAGAACATTCTTGTCCTGGACCAGCTCCTAGTTTATGCTGCTATAGGCTTAGACTGCCAGGAGACTCCCACTCCCATGATGCACTGAGTTCCTCTCTCCTCCTCCCTCTCTCTCTCTCTATCCATCCCTCTATATCAATTAACATTCATGTACCACTTATACGTTCAATAACCTAAACTTCTTCCCCGGAGTTGTCGGTGCTTTCTGGTCTCACAGGTAATCTGGGCCTGTAGACGTCCAGATGACAGATTCCAGTCCCGGACCTTCTAGCTTCATTGTTGATTTTCATTGTGCTTCTCTCCTCTATCCTTCCTTTCCCTCCTCTCTACCCCAATCGGTCGAGGCAGATGGCCGCCCACTCTGAGTCTGGTTCTGCCTGAGGTTTCTTCCTGTTAAAAGAGTTTTTTCTTGCCACCGTTGCCAAGTGCTTGCTCATGTGGGAATGTTGGGTCTCTTTAAAATTAAAACCTGAAGAGAGAACATGCTCTATGAGTAAAGTGCCTTGAGATGACTTTGTTGTGATTTGGCGCTATTCAAATAAAGATTATTTAATCAGACAGGTGTGTAGGAGAGGCACGAATGGATTTGTAACGTTTGATCCTGCACAGCCTTTCCCATATTCCTGATTCCATAGGTATCATACTCTCTGGCTGTAGTCTATAATCTTACTTTTATATTCTCCCCCTTTTTATTCTTCTATCTCATATGTACTGTATGTTCAGACATCAGCAGACAATCTAATGGTGATCTCATGATTTTTTTGATCTTTGATGACCGTCAGATGATCACAACTTAAGCATGATACAGACATGTATTAGTGAGGTAAATATGCATAAACTCTATTGACGCACATAAAGTGGTCGAGAGAGAGCGAGAGACTCACAAAAAACACAGATGATAAAGACTTTTAGACCTGTATGCATTTTTGAGGATCAGATTAAAGCAAATATGTTAAGAAACTACCAGCAGAACATGGACTGTTAAGCACAAATTTTAACAAGACACGTTTGCAGGGATGTAGCTGGAGAGACCATACCCTTCTAAAAGCTTGGTGTCATTTCAATCCATAGTCAATTACTCAGCCTGAGTTGCCTGCCATTTCTCCCTGTCAATCATTCAGCATGAGTGTTCTTCGATATGACAGCCTGCTGAGAGCGACGGCACAACATTAGACAAGCAGATCAGGTGCAATGGCGTTAAATGATAAAATTTGACACAGTTTCTTCCTGTTTGCACAAGTAATAAGTGCCGTCAAATTTGTTCAATTTACCATTTGAGGTTTTTGTGTGTGCCTGTTTGTCTATGTCCATGTTAGGCCTAATTGTTTTCTAATTCTGTTCCTCAGTTACCTTCCCTGACCCATCAACGTCCTCCCAAAATATGAATCTTAAAATAGTTCTATGCTTTTTAAAGAGCTCTTTTGTGACACAAGTATGTCCATTCAAATGGTCTCATAATGGTCAATCTATCATGTGAATCTTCAGCTATGCATTTACATTAACACACATTCTGCCTTCACCAGTTCAACACCTGTAGATGAGAAGATCGATTCAGCTTTTCCATTATTCATTTGTACCATGTTGATAGAGCTGACTTTCAACATACAAAGTGAAAATTGCACCATAAAGATGGAATGAGAAACATGTCACACAAAAGGTGTCGTGAAGTACATCTTTGTAGTGAGAACTTCCAAATCTGAGAAGTGGCCTTGCAATAATTTCATAAAGGAAATTCAGTCACCCACATAAAAAAACAAAAAAAATGCATGCACGTTTTATGCTCCAGGATTTTAAAAGAAATTAAATTTTTGTCTAATAAATTAAAGACAGCATTACACTCAAGGACCTTCCTTATGCATCCTTGAACAATGTGCAGGTACACAGTATTTTCCATAGAGATGAAAACTAACCTTGACTATTGATAATGTGAGATCCATACTGTACATAAATGATCTCTCCAGCTGTGATCGAGCATTGCATAGTATAGTGCCTCTGTGTCTCACAAACACACACGCGCACACGCACACCCCCCCCCCCCCCCTCCCCCACACACACACAGACTACCTGTTGCCCTCCCTCTGCCAGGTTGGAGCTGGGGCTCCATCTTATGGACAGAAATATCATGCAGCATGACGTGGACAATCTGACAACAATACAAATTAATCTTTAATCCAGCAGAGCACCATGAATGTGCTTTATGAGTGAGTGGTTTTATTATTTTTATCTTTTACTGTCTATGCTTAAGTGAGCTCAAAAGACAAATTCCAATTAATCATGCTGATATGGCAATAGAGTATTGAATCTTCAATCTTAAGAATCCATAAATCTTTTTATGATTAAAAGACAATTGCAAAAGGTTCAAATTGAGCTGTGCCCAAAACGTGAGCTGTTAAGCTAAACAGCTCACGTTTTATTATCAGCATGACTGTTTACTACTTTTAAATGATCAATGCTCAGCCATATTTTTGGTTCTTGGTCCAGTGTCAACTTCCTCATTTGTGACAACCTAGATTTGCCTTTAATGTCCAGCATGGATATTCCTTTGTAATTATTGTTCTATTATTAGCTATTTATGCTGATAATAATGTGAGATTTTACCAATTATCTACAGTCATTTTACCCTTTTTGTCATTTTCCCCAGAAATTCAAAGTATCAGATCAAATAGTCTACAATTATAATTACAATATCAACATTCTTGGCCAATAGAGATCCTGATTCTGATTACAGTAATCGATGAGTTTAATGAAGCATAACGCTTTCTTTAGTTAACAACGGTAGCAGCAGCATCTGCATCGTCACACAGTCTTCGACGCATCTTACGTGATGACGCACGGACTTGACGCAAGCAGTATAAAGAGGAATTTTCTGACGTCAGTGGCCTCTTCCCTGCCTATGCCCTCGTGAGGTGGGCAGTGTAAAAAATTCTTGTCTTTTCTCCATCAAGAGAATCTAAAACCATCCGTCAAAATGGTGAGTTGAAACTCTTTCTCTGACCAATTAATGAGTTATCTAGTGCATACGGCGCTATCGACCTTGATATTAGTGATTTTGTGTGTTTTTTTACGCGGATGCTAGGCTACTTGCTTGTCAGTTCAATGGATTGTGCTTTGATCAAAATGGCAACCATTTTGTCATCTGTATCGCTAGCTTAGAAGTAGCTACGCACCGTTAGAAATAAAACTTTATTTTCTTCTCATAGCTGTTTGTCAGCTGCATGCATTTAAGCATCTATTAAAGTCTTATGGATACATGTCGACCATTTAAGTTTATTCTGAAGGAGTTGACGTTGCTAGCTGGTTACTTAGCTGACAGTGGCGGCTCCTTGCTCTAGCTCTTGTCCGCTAAATGTTGCTAGCACCGATAAAAGTAGCGGAATGAGAGCAGCGCTACCTATTTTAATGTTATCTGTGCTTTTACAAGTATCCTTACCAGGAACAGAACATGTCTGGTCTATTGTGTTATTACGGACGAATAACTTGCCGGCATTTTACGATTCCGGGCTCGGCCGCCTGTCGGTAGATGAGTCACTGAGCCATGTTAGCTTTTAGCATAACGTTAGTGTCAAAGTCTGTACACGTGGCCTATTCATGCCGACACATTATGCCGGGCGTCACTGGGTTAAATGTGCTTTTATGAGCCACGTATGGTGTGTATTATAACTTCCGTCAAGTAATCAGTGTAAATCAGTGGATGCACCGGCTCACATTTACATAGGGTTTAAACGAATGTCGACGATACCCAGATAACAATCACGCAACAGTTGTTATGATGGCGGATTTCCAACGCCCTGGGTTATGTTACGTCAGAATCAATTGTCAGTGCCACTGCGCAGTTATGGACAGATCTAACGGTGATGACTAAATAAATGTTTATTACAGCCTCTATTTAATAGTTATACAGAAGTACTTAAAACATGGACATCTGTGGCTGCATCCAGCAGCCGGGTTAGCAAGCCAGTGCATTTAAATCTGAATGCCTTTGCTACTTGTGCACTTTTGTATCTGAATACACATCAGAAACTTTAATCACTTCACCTGTTGGCAGATAAGAACTTTGTTTTTCCTTGGCCAAGCTGTGTATGCTTTACCCACTATATTTTACTGGGATGTCTCAATATTATGTTTTGCATTGGGGGCATCCATGGATAGTGAGGTCAGATGGTAACCCTGATTTTGGCAGGAGATTTCAGTTCCTTCCCTCTTTGTTGTGAGTCGTTAATCTGATTTTTTTTTTTTTTTTTTTTCTTCTTTTCTCTCAGGTGAACTTTACCATAGACCAGATCCGTGCCATCATGGACAAAAAATCCAACATTCGTAACATGTCTGTGATTGCGCACGTGGACCACGGAAAGTCAACTCTGACAGACTCGCTGGTATCGAAGGCTGGTATCATCGCCTCAGCTCGTGCTGGAGAGACACGTTTCACAGACACACGTAAAGATGAACAGGAGCGTTGCATTACCATTAAATCTACGTGAGTATTTCCAACTCCAATTTTGTGCAATGCCTCATATTTGCTTTTTAATTAAAAGGTCTACATCTCTTACTGCATACATCTGGCAGCAAGTAGATGATTAACACTGATAAGGGGTTGTGTGAGCATACATTTTAGTACTGGACACCTGTGCAGTTGCCCAGTTTTAAAAGTACATTTATACACAGGGCATTCACAGAGCAGCTTAATTGCTTGATGATGGAAATGTCTGGTTTCAGGGCGCATAACCAGCTCAACAGTGTTATATTACTGTAATTTAAACAAACCTCTTATAGTTTCAATCCTGAAGTGTGTGCGCAACATGGAACGCCTTTTCATTTGGTTGGTCATATTACTGGGTTAGATCTGCTACACAGTCCAGATCAGAAGTGTGGCATGTCATCTGAGTTTCTGCATTGAGTCCATATTCTCTGTGTGAGACATGTTCGTCGGCAAAAACAGTAAAAATGATCCAGTTGTCATATTGATAACATACCAGCAACTGACAACTGACTGACACTTTTCCACTATAGTTTTCATGTCCATCTGTAGAAGAGCACATTCTTCATTATTCTCCCTAAACTATGAATGAAATGAAACATTATCTTGCATTAGCTTTTCACTTATTTTGAATTTTGACATTAATGTGATGCATTGTATAATTTTATTCATTTCTGCATGCACTTGATCATATGTCACATCATTACCATAAACAGTTGCTCTGTATGCCTGCATGTGATGACATAAATATTCTTCACTTTGACCTGATGTTAGTGATGATCACCTTCAGTCTGAGCGGGGCATACAATGTTAAATTTCATACAAATGCCACTTTTAGGACCTGGTCTTTTTTTTTTTTTTTTGATTTGAATTGTTACATCTAACATGTTATCTTACTTGCAGCGCCATCTCCCTGTTCTACGAGCTGTCTGAAAACGATATGGCCTTCATCAAGCAGTCAAAGGATGGATGCGGCTTCTTGATCAACTTGATTGACTCACCTGGGCACGTCGACTTCTCCTCTGAAGTCACTGCTGCTCTCCGTGTCACTGACGGAGCCCTGGTTGTCGTGGACTGCGTGTCTGGTAAGAATGAGGCTGCAATGAGTTCTCTGGCTGTACACTCAATGTTACACTTGGACAATTTTTTTTCTTGGAGAACTGTAATTATCATTGATCTCTAGTTCACTATTGGTGTGAAATGAGGATTCACAGCTCGACCTGCTTTTCCTTCAGTGAAATAGTCATTGTGTGTGTGTGTCCCTACCAGGTGTGTGTGTCCAGACTGAGACAGTGCTTCGCCAGGCTATTGGTGAGCGTATCAAGCCAGTCTTGATGATGAACAAGATGGACCGTGCCTTGCTGGAGTTGCAGCTTGAAGCTGAGGACCTGTACCAGACTTTCCAGCGTATCATTGAGACCGTCAACGTCATCATTTCCACTTATGGAGAGGATGAACATGGACCCATGGGCAACATCATGGTGAGTGGTTTTCTGGTCTGTTTGGCTGCAGCAACAAGAGAATGAACTGTTTGACAATCAACAGAATAAATCAGCAACTGTTTTTACAGTCGACTGATAAAGTGACATAGATACACAGTTGGTCTAAATGTTTTTAAATGGAAGTAGTGTGACTGCGCATCAAATGTAGATGGTGTGACATTACTGCAGGGTAAAAGCTCTGGGAGAAACTTCAGAGAAGGTTATTTGTGTGCAGCAGACAGGAAATGAGTGTGTCCACATCTATCTGAGTACTTCAGAGAGCAGGTTGCACCAGAAAGATGAAAATAGTCATGGTATAACTTTTTTTCCTGAGCACTGATGACTCTAAAGTAAAAATGTGGTGATAATTGTTTATGATGGATTTGATCAAGTGTCCATTTTAACATTTGTGACTTGAGTTAAGCCTGGTGGTAAATTTCAGTCGACTGTTAAAGCCCTTTTAAGTGAGACATTTTTCACTTTAGTCCAGTCTAAATTAAAATCCCATTACTAGCTGTTTATAATTAAATGTTAACCAAAACATTCTTGGTATTCCTTTATTTACCCTGATGTTCTGCCTTCTCTCCTAGATTGATCCAGTTATTGGTACTGTTGGCTTCGGCTCTGGCCTCCACGGCTGGGCTTTCACCCTGAAGCAGTTTGCTGAGATGTATGCTGCCAAGTTTGCTGCCAAGGGCAACGCCCAGATGACACCAGCTGAGCACTGCAAGAAGGTGGAGGACATGATGAAGAAACTGTGGGGAGACAGGTGAGTCTCTAATCTAGACCGTTTAACTACGCAATAAAGCTGAAGAAAGTAGCCAGCTAGTTAAAGAGGGGACAAGAGTTCAGGAAAAGTGACTTTCTTCTAACATTCAACTTTTTTCAACAACAGAACAGACTAGTTTTAACAAACTTGACATCCTTGTGCTATTCTAGGTACTTTGACCAAGATAGTGGCAAGTTCTCCAAGACTCCTTCTGGACCCGACGGCAAGAAGTACGCTCGTACCTTCAATGCCCTTGTCCTGGACCCCATCTTCAAGGTGTCAAAACCTCATTTTATGTTGAAATATTATTGAAATTGATAACATACAGTGTGTAAAATCTCATTACCATAGACAGTTGCTCTGTATGCCTGCATTTGATGACATAAATATTCTTCACTTTGACCTGATTTTAGTGATGATCACCTTCAGTCTGAGCAGGGCATAGTGTTTTTACTTTAACACCTTTCCATCATGATCCTTGAGAATGTTAAATTTCACTCATTAATTCATACAAATTCCACTTTTAGGTGTTCGATGCCATCATGAACTTCAAGAACGAAGAAGCTAACAAGCTGATCCAGAAGCTGGAAATCAAGTTGGATTCTGAAGACAAGGAGAAGGAGGGTAAGCCTCTCCTGAAGGCAGTGATGCGTCGCTGGCTGCCTGCTGGAGAAGCCCTCCTTCAAATGATCACCATCCATCTGCCTTCCCCCGTCACTGCCCAGAAGTACCGCTGTGAGCTGCTGTATGAAGGACCTGGAGATGATGAGGCTGCCATGGGTATGCAGATACTTTTTTTTTTTTTATCTAATTTTGTTCATGCTGCGATAGGGGAGGGTTGTGGTATAGTATAGTGCTGTGGGTGTTTTGCTGATGGTCTGTCTGTAAATTGTCCACTCAGGTATCAAGAACTGTGACCCCAAGGCTCCTCTGATGATGTACATCTCAAAGATGGTACCCACCAGTGACAAGGGTCGCTTCTATGCCTTCGGTCGTGTATTCTCTGGCTCTGTCTCCACTGGGCTGAAGGTGCGCATTATGGGACCAAACTTTGTCCCCGGAAAGAAGGAAGACCTTTACGTCAAGCCAATTCAGAGGTATGTTTTAGAGCATCATTTATGAAAGGGGGATTTATCAGTTATACATATCTGAACTGTGTTTAACCGTTCATGCTCCTTGTTCTTTGACAGGACCATTTTGATGATGGGACGTTACACTGAACCCATTGAGGATGTGCCATGTGGTAACATTGTGGGTTTGGTTGGAGTGGACCAGTACCTTGTCAAGACCGGAACAATCACAACCTATGAGCAGGCGCACAACATGAGAGTGATGAAGTTCAGTGTCAGCCCTGTGGTGAGAGTTGCTGTGGAGGCCAAAAACCCCGCTGACCTTCCCAAACTGGTGGAGGGTCTGAAGCGTCTGTCCAAGTCTGATCCTATGGTGCAGTGTATCATTGAGGAGTCTGGAGAACATATCGTCGCTGGAGCTGGAGAGCTGCATCTGGAGATCTGTCTGAAAGATCTGGAGGAAGATCACGCTTGCATTCCACTCAAGGTGATAAAAGCAAAACTTGAGCTTTTTTTTTTAGTAATTTCCTCTTTAAAGTTTAAAGATCCCCTCAAGATATGTTTGAGATGTAACAATCCTGTCCATGTTTCCATAGTGTACCCCATTAGGGTCCTTAACATTTAACACTTACACCCATATTTAAAACATCCAGTATGTTAATATGTTGGTGCTGTTTGGAAACTTAAGTTTTTAACTGCTGAAGACAAAATGTTCCTAACTTCACTATGAAGTCTGTTCTGACTATATGTTCCCTGGAGGCTTTAAATGTCCACATCATACATGTGCCAAACTAGTTTAATTACAAGACTTATACTCAGAGTTAAAGTAGGCACAGATCAACTTTTCACTGATAATTATGAAATCAGCCTTCTAGGGTCTATTTGAGCATGTCCAACACTAAAAGAAGTAGTGGAGGGGATCTTTTAACTTGAGACACACAGTCGAATGCATAACAGTGAAAGTTCTCATTTTGATAATCCCATGTGTTCCTGCATTGAAATGTGGTTTTCTCTTTTCAGAAATCTGAACCAGTGGTGTCCTACAGAGAGACCGTCAGCGCAGAATCAGATGTGATGTGTCTGTCAAAGTCGCCCAACAAGCACAACCGTCTGTTCATGAAGGCCCGTCCCTTCGAAGATGGCTTGGCAGAGGACATTGAGAAGGGTGAAGTCAGCTCTCGCCAGGAGCTCAAGGCCCGTGCCCGCTACCTTGCTGACAAGTTTGAGTGGGATGTCGGTGAGGCCAGGAAGATCTGGTGCTTTGGACCTGATGGAACTGGCCCTAACCTGCTGGTGGATGTCACCAAGGGTGTGCAGTACCTTAATGAGATCAAGGACAGCGTGTTGACTGGCTTCCAGTGGGCCGCCAAGGAGGTAAGGAGACCGAAGTATGCAAAAATTCACACAAGTAGATTAACTTATTTGGTTATTTGTGAAGAAGAGAAAAAATTGTTGATCTGTCTGCCCCGTGGTCTTGGATATGTAGTACTTTCGACTTACTATTTGTCTTAATTTTGTCTTTAGGGTGTCCTCTGTGAAGAGAACATGCGTGCAGTTCGCTTCGACATCCATGATGTGACCTTGCATACAGATGCCATCCACCGTGGTGGTGGTCAGATCATTCCTACAGCCCGCAGAGTTCTGTATGCTTGCGAGCTCACAGCTGAGCCCAGGTTAATGGAGCCAGTCTACCTGGTCGAGATCCAGGTAAATTCCATTGTAGATAGTGATGGCTTTTGTTACACAGTGACCGCTATTTGCTAGAACATTACATTTTAGAGTGGTGGAGCCTGTCATCTCACAAATCCCCTATCTACTCTATAGTGTCCTGCTGTTGCTATGGGCGGAATCTACGGCGTGTTGACCAGAAGGCGTGGTCACGTGTTTGAGGAGTCCAGTGTAATGGGCACACCCATGCGTGTTATCAAGGCCTACCTGCCTGTCATGGAGTCATTCGGTAAGTCTCTAACAATGCAGCTAAGCCAAAGTGTTCTCATGCTAGTGTTCATTTTGGCATCTGATTTAGATTGAAGTTGTCTTATTGTTTTATTAACAAAGGTGACATTTTTCTGATATTCTGAAATTGAGATTTGTTATATATTGTCATTTGTTTTAGTAAGGCCACTGGTGGGTAGAGATAAGGTAGTTGAGTGGACTAACAGCCCCTTTTGTCAAATTGTGGCTGTTTAACTGCAAGTGTACAATACTCAGTCCTCAGTGCATATAAATGTGTTCAGTCCTGCTGATTGCACTACTGTCTGTGTACTGCTTAATAAAGTGGTCTATGCCAAAAAAAATCTATAAAAAAGACTGCGCCCTCAACTCAACTTTATTTATATAGCACTTTAAAACAACCACAGCTGAAACAAAGTGCTGTACATAAATGGATAAAACAACACAAGAACATAAAATAATTAACAGGAAATAATACAAAAATTGTTTGTTTTTGAAACAAACCATAAAACACTAAAACAGGAGCAGAATCTCATGCATCAAGGAGCTAGCCAGTCAGACTTTTGGCAGCAGAGGACAGTTGTTGAAGATTCTGTGCTTGTATCTGGATATAAAAGCACTTCAAATTAATAAAATAATGTAGTGTTTTATAGTGTCACCAGCTTTTTTTTTTTGGCTGTATGAGCTAGTTTGAGAAGCATTACACACTGCACTCCTTTAGTGCAGTGTGTAATGTCTGTGGTTGCACAAGAAGAGAGTGTGGAAAGTTACTAGAAGAAAAGGTTAGCAGTAAATGTACAGAGTATAGTTTGTCAGTTACTAAATGCTGCAGCTTCTCAATAAAAGTCTCATCTGTTGTTTCCCCAAATGCTGGGAAAGTGAAGGGAGTTAGCAACAATGGGCTAGCCTAACCTGACCAAGCTGTATGGTGTACCTGCTATTTGCATTTTAGTGTCAATCTCAGCAGCTTCTACTATAAACAGAAATGTCCCACACACACATTTGGTGCCACTTGAGTACCATCAATGTAATAACAGGTTTGGCACGAGAGTAATGAAACATCTGTCTATTTCCAGGTTTCACAGCTGACCTTCGTTCCAACACTGGGGGCCAGGCCTTCCCACAGTGTGTATTTGACCACTGGCAGGTCCTCCCTGGAAACCCAATGGACCCTGCAAGCAAGCCTGGTATTGTTGTCACCGAGACACGTAAACGCAAGGGTCTCAAGGAAGGTATCCCAGCCTTGGACAACTACCTGGACAAACTGTAAAAGCCTGCACCCCACATGGTTCTTGCCTCATTCCACACTTTCCAATAAATTTTAGTCTACATTGTGGGACCGGACTGTACAGTGAGCACTAACGTTTGCCAAAAGGATTGACAATAATGAATAAACTACAAAAATTGTAAACGATAAATAAAAGAAAATAAAAACTAAATGGTTCAGGGTTTTTTATTTATTTTTTTTTATAGGGATGATGCACTTGTCTCTGAAAGCCCTAAGGCTACTTACATTTCTGTGGTTCATGCCTTTTTATGTTCAGCTTAGGGTAGACAGAAAAATGAGGTGTGGATGACCACTTTTGTTAACTTGTTCTACAATCCAAAAATTCAGCTGTACTTAAATGCAAGTGACATGGTGTGTGAAGACCAGCCAGGAGAGAACGTGTCATTTTTATACAATGGCCGCAGGGATTATGTCTGCTTTGCCAGAGGATGTGCATGATTTAAAGAAAAGTGCTACCACTGATGGAGCTGTCTTGTTTAATTGCTGAAAGTTGGAGGATCAACTTTTTTTTATTTCAAGTTTAACTATTAGCTTCATTAGAATAGATCACATGAAAATGTAAAGCAATTTTGCTCACCTTGGTATAAATGGTACAATCTCTACAATCTGGTGTTTGTCTGGTTTTATCTGACACCTCGAATTACACACAACCACAAAAATGTCTAACAAATTACAGTGCAAGACTTTTTATTATGGTCCTTGATAGTGACTGGGCAGCAACATACAGGTATAGCTTGTTTATCTAACCTGAATATTTATCAAACTATATTGCTAATAAATGGATCATCTTTGGGAAAATACCAAATCTCAGCAGGCTTCACTTACAACATGTCAGGTTTTGCAACTCTTTGGTTTTTATATAATCTCACGCTGAATATTAAAACATTTAAGACCACATGTTAGTTGCTGCACCTTATTAAGCTCTCATATTACTGTATGCTGTAATTTCATTGCAGTGGCTGCCTTAGTTGTCCTGTCTGAGGCACTAACTTCAGTTGGCTGATGCAGAGAGGACTTTTTAAACTTTGGAGAATTGTAACAGGGTATTTTTCAGTTTTCATATTCAAGCCATAACAGCTGGTTTCAGAACTACAGTCAACCATTTAGAATATGCATATTCAAACACTCAGACCTGCAAGAAATGTGCCCTCTGTAGTTTTTTGTTGTAAACTTTAAGATAAGATTACACTACAAGCTCAAGTCAACAAGTTCCACCTCTACAAAGGGGCCCTGGAGATCCTGGGGGCTCTGTTACACATGTGATGTAACATACTGACTTATTAGACAGCTCTGTCCTTCAAGGGCAACCAAACAAGCTGTTGGGAGTTTACCAATCTTGTCTCAACTCTGCCTTGTTCAGTCACATCTGTAGTTTCCCACACTTTCAAACCCATGTACTGATTATGACAAGTCACAAGTTGCAGACTTTGATCACATTTCAGGCCAAAAATCAGGTCGTTTTTTTTATGTTGCACAATCAATCAATCTTTATTTGTATAGCGCCAAATCACAACAAAGTTATCTTCAGGTTTTAGCTTTAAAGAGACCCAACATTCCCACATGAGCAACAGTGGCAAGAAAAAACTCCCTTTTAACAGGAAGAAACCTCAGAACCAGACTCAGAAGTGGGCGGCCATCTGCCTCGACTGGTTGGGGTTGAGAGGAGAGAAGCACAATGAAAATCAACAATGAAGCTAGAAGGTCCGGGACTGGAATCTGTCATCTGGACGTCTACAGGCCCAGATTACCTGTGAGACCAGAAAGCACTGACAACTCCGGGGAAGAAATTTAGGTTATTGAACGTATTAGTGGTACATGAATGTTAATGGATATAGATGGATGAGTAGAGAGAGAGATGGAGGAGTAGAGAGGAGCTCAGTGCATCATGGGGGTCCCCCGGCATTCTAAGCCTATGGCAGCATAAGTCAAGAGCTCTAAGAGCCCTAACTATAAGCTTTATCAAAAAGGAAAGTTTTAAGCCTACTCTTAAATGTAGGGAGGGTGTCTGCCCCCCGGACCAAATCTGGAAGATGGTTCCACAGGAGAGGAGCCTGATAACTGAAGGCTCTGCCTCCTGTTCTACTTTTAGAGATACTAGGAAACACAAGTAGACCTGCATGCTGGGAGCGCAGTGTTCTAGTAGGTACATAAGGTACTATCAGTTCTTTAAGATATGATGGAGCCTGACCATTGAGAGCCTAACCCTAACCCTTTCTAGTTTTTTGTCAGAACACGAGCAGCTGCATTCTGGACCAGCTGGAGAGTCTTTAGAGACTTGTTAGGACAGCCTGATAATAATGAATTACAGTAGTCCAGCCTAGAAGTAACAAATGCATGGACTAGTTTTTCAGCATCATTTTGAGACAGGATATGTCTAATTCTTGCAATATTACGCAGATGAAAGAAGGCAGTCCTTGAAATATGTTTTATGTGGGAATTAAAGGACAGATCCGGATCAAATATAACTCCTAGGTTCCTTACAGTGGTGCTGGAGGCCAGATTAATGCCATCCAGAGTAGTTATGTCATTTGATAATGAATTTCTAAGGTGTTTAGGGCCAAGCACAATAACTTCAGTTTTTTCTGAGTTTAATAACAGGAAGTTGCAGGTCATCCAGGCCTTTATGTCCTTAATGCATACACACTCCACCCATACTACAACTAACCCTAACCCTAACAAACATCCTACATAACAGAAGGAATAGTGTTTATGACAATACTAGCTGAGTTTGAATTACTTAAGCTAAGTTGTTATCCACATGATACAAATTCTGAGTTCTATTTACAATAAATAAATCTGATAACTCACAACTGTTTTGTGTAATTACTTCACCGCATAAACTTTAAGGTGTCTTCTAAATATATGCCAGTTAATTGATATCTGGATTTTTTTCTTAGCTTGAATGAACGTGAGCTGTTACCAGTTTAAAAAAATGTCCACAAACCCATCTGACATTCCAGTTAAAATCTCTCTCTCTCTCTCTCTCTCTCTCTTTGCAGACTATTATTGGTGGTAAAATTTAAATTATTTCTATTGATTTACACCCTACACGAAGGGACCAGTGCTTAAATCATCTGAGTATCAACACCATTTTATTTTTATTTTGGACAAAATCAAATCTGTCCTGGTTAAGAACAATAAAGATTGATTGATCATTGATTGTTATTCCATGTATAAACAAAGTGTTTTTTCCTTTTGCAAAGCAGTCTTTGTTGTAACACTGCAAAACTATATTGTGGAAACAATGTTTGGTGAGAAAAGAGCCAGTTAAATTTTTGTAGATGGTCTTAAAACAGTCAGGAGCCCAAATGGACAGTGAAACAGTTTTTTCTTATCCTAATCATTCCTGGTGTTCATATTAACCATCAGAAGATTCCTTCAGAAGTCACTTTCAACGTAAGTGATAAAAGCCCTGACCCGCAAACCTACTCCGGTACTGAGATGTATTTAATTGAATTTAAATGTTAAAGTGTGAGGTTTTTTTCTAAAGAGATCCTTCTCATTGGTGAGAAAAGAGTTGAGCTTTAGAATGGTGTTTTGCATATTTAATAGTAATGTAATATGCAATTGAATGTACAAACACATGGAAAAAGTATAGTATGTGCCACTACTTCATAAGACACTTTATAAAGGGTAAGGTTTATTTTTGACAATTATATTAATTAGATGGTCCCATCGAGAGGTCCACCTGGAACTAATGAGACTAAAATATCAAGTGTCCAGCTGAAAGAAGGTTAACACAACCTGCTACCCTATATAGTGTTCTTATAATGGATTAATATTGTTGTGCAGAATTGCTCATTTGCCACTAGATTAGAAGAAGGCACCACAAAATATATAGAACAAAGGTGGTTTATGTTAACACAGATTTCATGTATAATTTGTGGACAGTAGTGAACTACATTTACTCAAGTACTGTAGAATTTGGAGGGAAATATTGTACCTTCTACTCCTCTACATTTATTTTGACAGCTTTAGTTACTTTGCAGATGAAGATGTGACTCAATGGATAATATAACAAGCTTTTAAAATACAAGATGAATATGAAACCAGTGGTTTCCAACCTTCTTGGCTTTTGATGTCTTACAAAAACCAGTGTGTAGTCGGGCTTACATTTCAGATATTTATGAGTTGTTAACCGCTCCATCAAATAGTGATTTTTCCCTCTAAACTTTAACATGGTTTCATCTCAATAAATGTTCAAATGATCCAATATTTCAGTAAAAATGTATTCTTCTTTCTTCTCCCATTAATCATCTCACAACCCCTCAGATATACAGTGTGTCCATAAAGTCTCTTTACGATTTAACACATTTATTACAAAAGCAAATGAATAGACAAATCTGTGGAAATGTAATCATTTAATAAACCTCTATATGGGCACCATTAGATGTACGCGTAGTGACATCTGGTGGTAAAAGTGATGGGGATGGGGGCGACACCGAGAGTGTGGGTGAGTATATGTTGGCTCATTTGCAAAAGTAACGGTACTCGATTTCTTGCCATGTTCGCTGTAGCATAGCCTCATCAATGGTGGCAATGGCATCAGTGATCTTTTGCTTCAGGTCGTCGATGTTCCGTATCTTTGTTTGATACACAATACACAAATGCAATGTGATTAAAAATGCTACCGTTTTTCCTTTCATGGAGTATTTTTATATTTCTGTATTGGTACTTTTAAAGCCTCCCACCACTCAAAAACGTGTTTTTGTTTTTTTTTCTTCTTCCTACAGTTAAGGGCTGTTTTCAAATTCATCTGCTGAAAATGGAGAGTTTCTCAGAGCTCATTACAATACAATTTGAAGAGATTGTACCTACTAGCACAACTACTTTGAAGCCAATCCTGGTCCAATTTTCGACTGAGACAAGTGTGATATAGAAATCTGAAGCTATCCATATACATACAATGAGTGCATTTTACTGTGACGTAGGAGACATCTTGTGTCCAGCAGGAAAACCTCATAAATTTAACACATGGTCATTACATTTTTGTGGAAAAAAGTAGTAATAATGTAATAATGTAGTTTCACATGTGCACCACTGAGCTCTATTTAACGTACTGGAGCTTGATTGGGAGGAGGATGATTCTCCAGCCAACCAATCACAAGTCTCCGTATTGACCAATCAGACGGCAGGTAGGCTTCTCTTCCTGTTTGGCCAAGAGCTTCATTATCTGGTGAGTAAAGTTATAAAACCTAAAGACATATTTTTTGAATAGCTGCTTTCCTGAGTGGGTAAATATAGTCAAATGTAGGATTTTCCCTTGGTTGTATTTTTATTAATGTATTTGTTGGTGAAGGTTTTTGTTGTGTTGGATATTGTCCGTCCTGTGTGTATGTGTGTGTGTGTGCGTGTGTGTGCGTCGACACACAGAGCAGCTAGCAGTTTTAGGTTAGCTTCAACGGCATCCTCGCCAGGAAATAAATGATGACATTTTTTACAACTGCTCGCATATTTCTATAACTTCTCTAATATTGTTCTGCACAGACACCCTCCCAGTATACATCTCGGAGGGAGTTTGGCCCGTTTTTTTTCGTGTCCCATATCATTTTACACGGACGGAGATCATGGGAGGAATAAAACAAGAGCAGAGTGAAGCTCCGCAGCAGCCCAAAGCATCACATTCAGCTGATCCACCGCCAGAGGAGGTCAGTCCGTCTGAACAGGGCACACACGGTTTGTGTGAACTGCTTTTAAATGTGCAATATATGTTTTTTAGCTGGACGCTGAGGAGACTGTAAGCTACAGATGTGTAATTCCCCTTTTTTTAAGGTGGAGTTGGACCAGCTGCCAGCCTGCTATACACTCAATGGCCAGTTATTAGCTACACCCCGCTAAAATTATTTCATACTAATACACTAGCCCTGCTATGAAATCTACTTTCTTGTAAGGTGATAATACTCTTGGTTGTTTTGGGTTTTTTATTTTATTTTATTTTATTTTTTTACTTTAAGATAAGAGAATATGTATCTTGTATCAAATTAAAATTGACACAAGCAGTATAGTGGGAAAAATGTAGCAGCATAGGAGTGAAAGTGATAAAATAAATACAATATACAATAAACAATCTCTGTGTTAAGTAAATGTGCAATAGATAAATGTGCAATGCAGGAGTTCCTGAGGTTATATACATGTGTGCAATGTTCCAGCAAGGATACCAAAAAATGTGCTTACATTGTCTCTCACATGTGAATATTTGCTGGTTTTCTTAGTTTCATATGTTGGTAAATTGAGTAAATTTTGCTTTTGGAGAGCTGGTCGGAGAAAACAAGCAATTTAAAGACATCCTCTTTGGTGTCCCCATTGCCTATTTTCGGATCTTTTACAGACAAAATGATGAATTTAGGATATAATCTATATAAATTGATGAAAATAACCCCTGGAATATTGCTTGTATGTAGTTACATTAATATTTAACTGAGAAGGAGGAGTGGCACAGCTGACTGAGCCCTTACCTTCATGAGTGTTGTGTCCTCTCTCTGCAGCCTAAGAAGAGAGGCTGGCCCAAGGGAAAGAAAAGGAAGAAGGTTCTACCAAATGGTCCTAAGGCACCAGTAACAGGATATGTTCGGTTCCTGAATGAAAGGCGAGAACATATGCGGGCCCGATACCCTGACCTGCCTTTCCCAGAAATCACCAAGCGGCTTGGAGCAGAATGGACACGATTAGCCCCAAATGACAAACAGGTAGCTTTTCAAAATTTCTGTGTATTCATATACAGTAGTCGTAACTGTGTGACAGTGTAACCTGCTATTGTATGCATTAACACCTAACCAAGAATATTGTGTTACTGCTGTATTTGCACCTGCCATTATTATTGTGCACTCACAGCGCTATCTGGATGAGGCGGAAAGAGAGAAGATGCAGTACGCTCAGGAACTGAAGGAATATCAGCAGACTGAGGCCTATCAGATTACCAGTGCAAAGATACAAGACAAGAGGATCAAGAAAGGTGACAACTCACTGAACGTAGCTAATGTTTATCATGGTGGTTATGGTTCACGCATGTCTATTGTTATCATTTACTGCTCCCAAAATAGATCCTGCAGCACAAGAGCAAATGGCAAGATGTATTTGCTTACTCTATGTCTTGTGGGACATTTTATGCACATACATTTTCTCTTTCAGAAGACACCCCATCTGTTATTATCAGCACTAGTGCAGGGTCATCTTTGACAAAGGTACATGACACTTGTGTTTTGTCACTGTTTAACCTGCAAATTTATTTCTCCATAAATTGCTCACAACTAAGTCATCGATTTGTTGATTTGGTCCTTCAGCCTTCAGACCTCTCAAGTAGATTCGACATCCCTATCTTCACAGAGGAGTTCCTCGATCAGAACAAAGGTAACCAAGAAAATGGAAAACAGGAATATATATATATATATATATATATATATATATATATATATATATATATATATATATATATATTATATTATATTATATTATATTATATTCTTCTCATTGTTGTCTTCATTTTCTCAGCTCGAGAGGCTGAGCTGCGACGGCTTCGTAAGGCCAACATTGAGTTTGAAGAGCAGAATGCAGTGCTGCAGAGACACATAAAGGACATGTACAATGCTAAAGAGCGCCTGGAGGCTGAACTGGGGCAGGACGAGAAGCGTACCCAAGCTCTTCACCAGCACTGGCTGGCCATTAAACACACATTGGTCAACGGCCTGTCATCAGTCCCCCTGCCAGGTCAGCTATGAATTGGATGTATTTAGTCAGAGGGAAGACAAACAGACAGTAACACATGCATGAAATGTTCTAGACCTCCTGCTACAGGGTTATATTTGTTTTATGTTGTTTTAGTCCTATATTGTAAATACACTGATAGTGTTAACTTTGTTAGATGACCTGCATACTTGTGTCTTAAATTCCATGATATTTCACCTTGCGAGGATGTTCAGATTTGATTCTGTTGTGGGGGGTTTTAACAGGCACAGGAGAGACAGCGTCTTTTGGGAACCTGGAGTCATACCTGAGTCGTCTGAGCGGAGTGCTTGAAGGAAACCCTCACAAGCACCGGGCCTTGGTCACTCAGCTTTGTGAGGTTCTCTCTCATCTGGACAGGTAACTAATACCCTTTATAACTCTTCAGACTAAACATGCATCCAACCTGTGTTTGACCACTGATAACATTGACTTCCTGTCTCACAACATCAGGAAGTTCTGTACTCATCATTGTGAAAATGTTACTTAATTATTAATGATTATGGATCCCATTTTGCCCAATAAAGTCCCTTAGTAGATGAAACTAAAAACAATTAATCACAAGTCACTACTTTAATAATATATATATAACTCGTCACTTTTGTAGGAAAAAATGCCAAATATTTGCTTGTTCTAGTTTCTCAAATGTGAAGATTTGGTGTTATTTTTGTCTTGTATGATAGTGAACTGAATATCTTTGGATGTTGGACTGTTGGTCAGACATTTTAAGATGTCACCTTGAACTCTGGGAAATTGTGATTGTCATGTTTCACTATTTTCTGACATTTTAAAGACAAGTGATTAATCAAATAGTCAAGAGAATTAATGAACAGATTAATGGATAATGAATAGTTAGTTAAATCTCTAGCAGATGACAAACTGCCTGTCCAATAAGTCCAGTTTGCAGCAACCTTTCTCTCCTTAATTTGCTCTCCTGCACCTGGTCCAAATATGTGCTAAACAGTGTTTAAATGTTTCAAAATAATTTATATTGTTTGCTAAAATCTTGCTAAAACTGTCTTTACACTTTAGAGTCAGTGTAGCGGACAGTACACACAGATCAGGTACAACTTTGTAAGATTTTTTTTCTTCATCAGTCATATCGGCAATTTGTTAAAAGTTTGTTATTTTCAACTGACTTTGCTATCAAGAAGAACAAACTTTATTACTACTATATGTTGAGGTTCTATATAAACCACAGAACTACACTGAAACTATCAGAGCAAAGATGAGAAGAGGGAAGGAAATAAAATACATACAAGAGCACATGAGCATTAGGCCTTAGTGCAACATGATTATTACGCTAAACATTTATTTATAACTCAAGTCACAAGCCCATATCTAACATGTATGTCTCAATATTTTCATTGTCAGTGAGAAGTTATGAGGAGGCTTCAGACAGAGATCGGTTCATTCCTGCATCAGGGGGACACACGCTTGGTGATATTTGGTCAAATCAGTGCCATTCAACTGAGCATGTGGATATCTCAAGGATAGTAAAGGCAAGGTTGCAAACACTTGAAAACACAGCACACACAGTCCATTTCAACATGTCTTCATTACAAATATGTGTACTCTTGCACATAATTGTGAATGTAAATCTGTGTGGCAGTCTGGAGGGTCATTACATTTCAATGCAGGAAGGGATTTCATTAAATGTAATGTCCTTTTACTTTCTGAACTGCCTTAAGAAAATATGGATTGACCTTAAACCTATTGTGTAGCTTTGTATTAGCATTTACCTATAGGCCCTGTCCAATAAGACAAGCCTATTTTTCAGTTTACAATAAATGCCATTTGGCATTTTGCGAATGCTGGGTAATGTGTATGTAGTGTTATTTCGAAAACTGTTTAAAAAAAACTGGAAGGGGTGAAAATAAATGTTGGTGTATACATGTTTGTATTTACATGGATATTGGCAGATTGTGGAATTGACAAGCCGTTTCACATATTGTCAGAATATGATGTATTTGTGAAGTATATATATGTTCTTTTTTTTTTTAAATGTTCATTAAACCATACTGAAAATGTTTCCAACAAAATTTGAAAAAAAAGTGCAGTTTTGTTTTTTAAAATTGTTGTGACCTTTTATTATCTAAAAACAGTCCATCTCAAGTTGAAAAAAAAAAACATGGTCTCCCACAATGCCATATTCCCCTCTTAAATCTGCATGACTATAAACAAGCAGAGGTAACGATAAAAAAATTTGTGTGATTGGTTTTGATTCAAATTTTTAAGCCTGTTTTGAAAAACCAGTCAAATTCCCATATGAACGTGGAAGGAATTTTCCTTGCTGCTTGTGGATTATGAGTACATTATGAAGGGATCTAATGGCCAGTATAACCAGGAGGAATGATTAGGGCAATTAACAGACAGACTTTAACAATTTTGAACCTGTCCTTTTTTAAATGAGATTTGGTGAATTGCAATGGATGGTATGCTCCAGCAGGGGTCGCTGTTGGCCAATTTAAGAAAACTAATGTGTTGAATCTGTGACCATGGTGTACTGATGGTGGTGTTGACCCTTTTTTTTCTAACTGGAGGGATGACGTGGGGATTACATATGGTAAATATTTCACAGTTTAACATGAGTGAGCTTGCACAAGTTTCGCCAATTGAATACTAGAAAGGTCAGTCAGTCCAAAACTCAAAGATAAATAGTTTAACGACTCATTCTGCTTCTCAGATTAGGCACCAACAGTCCCTCTGCTTCTAGTTAAACATCATCTCATGTGCATAATCATCAGTTTCTTTTTCCTGATATTGGGTAAACATTTGTAAAATTAACCCCCCATTATTGATCGTATGTATAATCTGCATTTTTCTGCAGTAACCTTTGAACGCATTTGCATTCAACTCTGATCGTACCTCTCTGGTAGTTTTAAGTGGATCGACTGAATCAGTCATTCACTTAAACAGAGCTGTATTAAGTTACTACTAATGCAAATGCTGGCATGAGGAGCCCAACGCTTTGCCTTTATGACTGACACTCTCACTGTCCGTGAAAGTGAAGTTTAAATGTACTTAAACTGACTCACTGCCTAGTTATTATTACCCAAAAATACCATATTTCCACATATTTCACCTTGGTCTAACACATTTCATCTGTACTTCAGTGTTTCCTAAGAAGTTGAGCTGGGTAGTGTTGAGAAAATTCAAATATCACAATCATTTTCAACAAATACCTCCATGTTGACATGTGACTGTATTAGGAGATTTCAGATGACAATTTTCTAAAACATTCAGAGAAATATGGTGAAAATACAGAGGAAGAGGCTAATAATGCAGGATCCCCACCCCACCCATACTCACCATCACCGCCGAGCCTACGTCACTGCCAGGAGCTGTCCACGCAGCGGTGGTGCTGAAGCTGAACAAGATGGCTGAGTGTTGGGGAGCGGAGAGCTGAGAGAGAAGGGGGAAAGAGTTTACCATTTAAACAGAGGCGCCATAGATAAGAGAGAGAGGATTGCGTGGCTGGCATTCACCCTCGAAGTGTGAAGACTTTTTATTTATGTCAGGCGTAACGATTCCTGCCAGGCCCCGGTGCTGCTAGCGACGGCAGGCGTCTCCATCTCCAGCCCACCGATTCATTCCCAGGCTGTACATTGCACGGATTAGCCCAATAAAAGGAAACTGGTGAAGAAGCTGGACGCTGTACTAAAGGCGCTGTTAAGAAATGTCATTGCTGTGTGTTGGAGGTAAGAGAAGAACTAACAATCCATGTCTTGTCACGACGTGCTGATGTGAGCGTCTTGAATTGCTTCAAGTCGTATCTTTACAGCTGTTTTGGGGGGTGGGGGTTTACCTGTTCTGGCAATGATTATCCATCTATATCTTCGAATAGACGCCTTGCACAGGAATCCTTTTTTTTTGCAACAGTAAATAACATTTGAATGCAACTCTCAGGCTGAATACTTCCCATCACGTTTCATGGTGTAGCATATTTCTAATCCGTTCAGCACCTCTACAATCAATGTGTAAATGAACCTTAAATATTTCACTCCTACTGTCTTCGATGACAGACCGGGTTCTAAATTTACAGAAGCTGGCGTTGTAACAGCCGTATCGATTTATGGAGTAGGTGTATGCTTCTGGCAGCAGTTGTCAAGCGTAGTAAAACAAGATGTAATCCACTGTCAGTTCATCCCTGCGTAACAAGGGTGGAGTGTTTTATGTTTCATATCATAAAGCAGATAGCACTTTGAGTAAAATCATCTCGAGTGCGGATATTTCGTCTCAGTTTTCATGCGTAATTGCGCGAAGAAACCCATACAGGAGCCTGCTTGGTTTCCTTACAGTTGAAACTCTTTAAATTAGGTGATTGGTTGGCCTTACGTTTTTTATCTCCATCGTGGCAACCACAGCCTGCCTTCTTTGGATCATTTGTGACCAAATTGGTTTCCTACTGTATTAACTTGCACAGACTCATAACGTTGCACTGTATTATGGCTGTTTGACGGAGACCTCCCTACAGTTGTTAATGGTGTATTTGTCTTCCTATAATGTTGTCTGTGATGTCTTTCTCCAAAAGAACAAGTAGAGAATGGACCCAAAAATAAGTCTCTCGATTTATCAAGACTTAGTTTCTTCTAATTTACCAATTATAAGTCCTGCAGGTGATATCATTTATTCATTAGTATTAAAACACTCCCTTCTCAGAGTAGGTATTAAAGTTTATTTTACACTGCCTCAGTCAGTCTCTCAGTCTCTTGTATCGTACAGCTGAAATTCATGTCTTTACAGTATTGTTTGAACACATCAAAATATCTGACAGGCTAATGAAGTTACAATATTTTGATGCATAAGAAGGCAAATAAACAAATGCAGTCACAGCTGTGAGGTTCTTATTTAATGAGCTGGTGAAAAAGACATAATTGGACCGTTTCCTGTCATTTTGAAACTCTTAAACAGGCTCAAACATGGCGGCAGATCTCTTAACATAACTCAAGAACATGACTAGTTAATGTATTTTACTGCTAAGCCTCATAGGGAGACAATTTTATGGCCAGTTTGAGCAGATTTTCCTGTTCTGGGACACTAGATATACTGCCTTATTAATCAGGGAACAGTGAATAAAAGAGAAGGTGACATCTCAATTCCCTCAAGTTTCTTCTTCAGGTTCAGGGAGAGGTTGGAAAAAGGCTTGTCAAGTTTATGAAGAGGCTGGAGCTGAGTGCACAGATATCAGGGTTGAGATTCAGGCTCGTTGGTGGTCCCTTTATGTCCTGAAGCTTTGTTGGCATAGGATCCCCAATGGTATTTTAAGTCTGTGATGGCATTTTCTCGTCAGTTTCAACTAACTCTGATATAGGCCTGCAGCTAAGTTGGTATTGATTTTTTTTTTTTTTTGATGGCACGCGTGTGTGTGAGAAGACATTACATGGTCAGAGATATACTCTACTTCCATGTCTCATGATAGATGATATATGATAGATTGTGCCACGAAAGCTGAACAAGCATATTCAGATCTGGCAACTAACCTATTACTGTCATCCCCTATAGCGAGATGTCAGTTCACGCATTATAACTTTATAACACAGTCAGCTACGAGAAACATCCTCATTAGTGTCACCTTAATTTACTTTTGTATTTGGATCATTAGGAGGAACATTCTGCAAAAGTAGTCAGAAAGTCCAAATTCAGAAATAATACAATTTCCACACCAAACTGTCCTTGGCTTGTTCTGTTTCTTATTAGCATTTCAAACACACTGCTATGTTAATAATGACGAGGGTTACCAGGAGTCTGTAAATAGTGAGGAGCAAAGAATAATTGTGTTGGAATCATGTACAGTAGATAAAACAGGGCATTGATATTTGTGGATAATGATGCCTATAGGCTATATACTGTCAATATATATTAGGAAGACTGCAGCAAATCTGTATTCCTTCAGAAATCTTCCCCCAGTTTCTCTGCAGGTGTATGAATGAGTTTCATCCAACAGAGTATTGGGCTATAACATCTTGGTAACCGTTTTTGACTAAATGGTGCACTTGAGTAATTTCTCTTTTTCTGTCTGTCATACTTTTTAGAAATGTCCTCACTGAATTCCCTGACAACAGGTTTTTATTGTCATTCCTGGTGTCAGTGTAATTGCTAGGAAGTACGAGCTCTCTTTTCACAGTAAAACCAAAGTAAATAAAAGCTCCTGTAGCTACAATTTATTTGTCTAATTTTCCTCATCAAAGAAAGAGAAAATGAGATCTTATAATTGCTCTGGCAGGGACTCAGAATTTTCTGTTGAGGGTTTCGGGAAAAATATGTAACACCTACTTTTACCCTTTTTCCTCCTGCTGTAATTGCAGCAATGTTGGGTTCATCTTTTGCCTGTGAGCTGTAAGTATCCCCCACCCCTCACCCACCCGCGTTTCCGGCACCCCCCACTCCTGTCACACTGAAGTGGTTATTTTTAGTGTTGGGGATGCAGCTCACTCTGTCCGCATCCGGCTGCACAGAGAGATTAATGGAGCACGAGAGAAAGAGATAAAAAGGGAGCACACGTGCATACTTGCCACATGGCAGGGGGAGCTTGTATGAGCGAGCGAGTGATTGAGTGAGAGAGAGAGAGAGAGAGAGAGAGAGAGTGCTGGTGGTGAGGAGATGACTGCAAGGATACATCTGTCGTTTACTGACTATTTGAAGCAAAGAAATTAGTAATTTTCTCACCTCTGTTAACTGTATATATTCATTGCTTTTCATGGAAATGAACCTTCCTTTACCCCTCAGGCGTGACTGCCTTGTCAGCAGCAAAAATATCAGGAAAGGGGATTTCACTTTGATGTTGGGTGAGAAGCACGTGTTCCACCACATCGCTTACTCAGGCACCTGCCTCATGAATCAAAGCGATATTTAAGTGATAAGCGTTATACCCAGGGTTTGCTGGGGTGATGCTATTTTTAGAAGACAATTTGTCCACAATGATTTTCATGCCTGCTCTGCTGTTGCTGACTAACACAATGACTCAGAATGTGTTTCTTTATCAAATATATTTGATTTGTTGTTAACAACATCATTGTTACGACCCTCATGTTTAGGGTTTTCTTGATTGAATAAGGGAGTATTTAGTTAGTTACTTCTGTTTGAGAGAGTAGGATTGTACGTAATATATGCACACATGCTCAGAAAATGTTTTAACAGCTTGTTGTGGAGGCCTAATTAGATTACTTATTCCCTATATGCCTTTCCTTAAATGTAACATCAGTGAAAAGAGAAGCAGCGATTAAAAATCAGAGCTCTGAATATTAAAACCTTACTGCTGAACACAGGGGTTCTGGGCATCAGCAGGGTGCAGGATTGAATGAATAATGAATAGGCTTTTGACGTCATTGAGGTTTAAAAGTCAGTTTGGTACCCCCAGAGGTCCCTGCATGGAGGAACTGGTAGTGGCACCTCAGCGGAGTCTCATTGTGTTCTTTTAACTACCACCCCCTGTTGTCAGTCATGCAGGAAAACATGTATGAGGCATATGGCCGCTCTCCTCCCTGGCTCCACCTTTTACTTAAACTGTCTTTCTGTTTCTTCAAAGAGATACTCAGAGATCCCGACACCTCATGCTGAAGGGATTCAGTCTTTCATATTGAGATCCTGGCATATTGCAACTCCGCCCCCCCCCCCTTCCCCATCCTTTCTGAAATGCCACGCTCCTGTCAATGACCATCCAACCGTACTTTCATGCACATGAGCTACAGGCAGAGGCCTGACTAGACTGACTAGGCAAAAGTCACATGACACTGTAAGCATGAGCCTGAGGAAAACAATCTTTTTGGACTCATAGTTATTTGTACAATGTCCCATCATTGATGGGCTGTTGGTGAACAAGCTTAATTTTTATCACCTCATCTTGTTACGCTGATATTTTTTGAAAAGTAAAGCAATACTTTAACTGACTTTCCTACAGTCACACTGATTTCTTGTTTGAGACTTTTGTTTTTCTCTTTTTGTTTGTAGTGAAGAAAGCCAAGCTTGATGGACCCCAAGGTAAGTTGTGTCCTGTGGATGTTCATGCATTTGTTGCTCTTTTTCACTAAGTCAGGTTGCTTAATACAAACACACACACCAGCATAACTAATGGAATTTATGTTTTACAGAAAAATTTAACACTTACGTGACCCTGAAGGTGCAGAATGTTAAGAGCACAACCATCGCTGTGCGCGGCAGCCAGCCGTGCTGGGAGCAGGACTTTATGTTGTGAGTGCTTTTCCCTCTTTCCACCCTTGCTGTCCTCTCTAAATCTGCCTGTACACAATTGCTTAATTAGGTCTTCAGTCTTTGCTTTACATTCTTTGCTGCACAATGCATATTCAATTCTTTACACCTACTTGTCCTCCTCCTCTTTCACTTTTTCTTCTCACAACCCTTGCCTCTCAGTTTGAGGCTGATAATCTAGTCTCAACATCAGATGACAGACGCAAGTCTGTGATCTACATCAGCATATGGAAAAAGTGTGAATATACTGACATTTAATTAAGGGTGGATACTGTAATTCACACCTCAGGGTCTCAATTTCTCAGCACACACACAGCAGGGTCAGCTGTGACATTTATATTTTCTAAAATGAGTTATTTTTGCCCTTGTCCTCTCACTTCCCTTTATTTCTCTCAACCTTTGAACAGTGAGGGGATGACATAACATCTGTGATGTCTGAGCCACTCCACTTTCACACACACCCAGTCCAGAGGATTTCTTCCCCTCAGAGCTTCATTACACCTCAATACTTCAGAAAGTTGGCCTAACAGAAAAGAACATAATAAAAAAAATGGCTTGTCTCTCCATCCTACCTGTTTTATATTTTATCTGCTATAGCCATAACTTTAAACTACACTAAAAGTAAAGCACAGGTCTTCCTTCCCTTGTCTTTCAAGTCCTCATTCTCTCCTTCACCCTGCTGCATCTCCTGCTCATTTCCTCTTCTCCTCTTTTCATTTTTATGAAGCAGCACACCATTCAGTCGTTTGCCAGATTACTTCCTCAGCTCCCAGGGAAACAGAAAGATGCATTTTCATATCAAAGCTGTGGCTATTATTAGGATTTGATTCAGTTAAGACAGCTAGTGGGCCTAAGGTACTGTTCAGTGATAGGAAATGCTAAGTAATCTGCCAGTTTTGTAGACATATTACAAATACTAGTCCAGGCCTTAGTTATGTGGTACTGTGTGTATGACTGATACTTAATGAAAAACAGGGAGTAGAGTTCACAGTTGTTTGTCATAAAGATGTATAGACAGTCCTATTGTCCTGTTGTCCTATCTGTGCTGCCTCATATATCTTACTGGCAGCCCATTTGCCAATCACCTACTCTTTCCATCTTCATGCTGAATGACTCATTTCCCTCGGCAGATTGAATCACAGTGCATATCCATCAGTACATTCAAGTGCAGCTCCTGATGGCATTGCCTGTATTTCTGTTGAAATCCTCTGTGCTGCGAGGTGTCTGCATATAGCCCTGTCTTCACATTCTGTTTGGTTTTTGCTCTATTTGTATATCTTATTCCTCTTTTTCTTTCCCTGCCTCTTTCTGCTATACAGTGAAATAAACCGCTTGGATCTGGGCCTGACTGTGGAAGTGTGGAATAAAGGGCTGATCTGGGACACCATGGTGGGCACCTTATGGATTCCCCTGCGCAGCATACGGCAGTCCAATGAGGTGCATTTTCTCTCTCTGGCTCTGGCTCTGGCTCTGGCTCCGACGTCCTTTAGCATCACATTAGGTTTCATTGGATACAATTACTGTACATGTAATTGCACTTAATGTTCTGGTTTGAATCAGTCATACACAATCTTAATACAACAGATTATTAATCATTCTAATAATTGGAGAAGCTCTACATGTTTCATAAGCTTTATATAAAAAAGGAAGTGAAAAGTATTTGGTGAATGATTTTATCCAAATGTGTCACAAATGCTATGAGAGCCAGAACACTCTAATGCATTAGGTCAGAAAGTCACAAAACACAATACTAATAACAGAGCAATGTAAGAAATATAACAAGATCAACATATTACTATATCACTATAGTAACGTTAAACCTTATTAAACCTGGTAGATTCCTGCAAAATTACTATACTGTCAAATAAAGATTCAAACTAACATAAACTTGAATGAAATCACAAAATATTTACAATGCTGATGAAATGTCACAGGAATATTTAAAAGTTCTTAACACAAGAATTCAACTGTTTAGCTCACTGTGAAAATCCTATGAGATATGTTTTAAATCTCTTTAGGATATTTTAGGAATATCATACAGGGCCTTAAATGGTGAAGTAAGTTCAGTAGCACTCCGTATTTTTTTAATGTTGCAGTATTTCAGTGTTTATAGCAGCCAAGAACAGATTTCACATTTCGGCTTGTTAACTTTATACATACAGAATTGGCATCAAGTATCAGGGATAATGATAGGACGTTTTTGTCCTGGTCTTCCCTTTCATCTTCTTTCTTTTCCAGGACGGCCCGGGTCAGTGGTTGACCCTGGACTCAAATGTAATCATGGCTGAGAATGAGATCTGTGGAACCAAAGACCCGACCTTTCACAGGCTGCTGCTCGACACTCGCTTTGAACTGCCACTAGGTTTGACCTTTCATCATAGTTTTATTTATCCTACAAGTGTTATTAGTTCTGTATATTTTCTCTATTTATGTCAAATTCTACAGTTTTTCAGTTATATTTATATATATTAAAAAAAAAGAGAAATAACCATTCTTACTACTACTAGTGCTACCACTACTAAAAAAAGTACAACTACTGCTGTTTCAATCACTATCATTATTACTATCAGTGCCAATGCTGCCTCTTCTACCAGTACTACTACTACAATACTTATACTTCCTCTAGTTCTGCTACATTTTGCTGTTACTGGTACTAGTTGTCGTGAAATTTAAACAAATCATGCTGTTTGGCTCTAATCCAGTGGCTTATACAGAAATATATATATATATATAGAAAAAGATGTTTATAATGTCCAGCTTTTTGTGTTCAGTGAAGAGTATCACGTTGGGTTTTGTGTGTTGCAGACATCCCAGAGGAAGAGGCGAGATACTGGGCTAAGAAACTTGAACAAATAAATGCCATGAGAGACCAAGATGTAAGGACTTCATTATGTTCCTTTCACTCCTGCTGCATTACAGTATCTGTCATCTGTATTTCTCAATCCTTGGTGTATATAATACAATCTTATAGTATTCCCTCTCTCAAATTCTTCCTCTTTGTTTTCTTCATTTCCCTTATTCTGTATGGCTGCCATCAATATTTTTATCAATTTGGCTCAGAACAAGGTCTGGATATTGCTTTCTGAAATGTCTGTTGTTGTGTTTTTTTATTCTCAGTATGCCTACCAAGAAGAACAGGAGCGACCACTTCATGCGCCATCCACACAGTGCTGTGAGTATCACCAGACCAGCCACTCCTGAGTGCACCTTCTACTCCTGTGTTGTGTCCTGCTGTGTCCTTTTTATGCCTCCTGTTTTTTCTCTCCCCACTCCCCCTCCTCAGTCGTCTTGACTCACTGAGAACGGAAGTAGACAGGAGGCTGAAATGAGGCTGATAGATGTGGCAAAGGATAAGAGGAGGGTTGGGAGAAAAGCTGATGTGCTGAATCATGCGGGCCAGCCTGCCTGAGCACGAGAGTGACTTATAGGTGCTAGATGTGTGACGAATGTGAACTGACATAGTCTGAGCTGTCAGACACACACCACCCTGCCTGCCTGTCTGTCTGCCTGGTGATGACAACACAGGGAGCAGGTGGATTAGTGTGTATTTTTTAAATATATATATATATATATATATATATATACACATGTATAAGAGGGGTTGGTTGGTTATGATGCTTGTGTGTGTTTGCAGAGGTGATATAGCATGTGTGCATTTTCTGATCTTGCAGCATCAAGACCAGCTGCTATCTGCTTCACTAATGAAGTCTGCACACAAATTTACATTTTAGATAATCATTTCTCAGGGCTCCAAATCTCTACATGTTTGTTTACCTGGCTTTTGGACTGCTTATGTGTTTAATTTGTGGCCCAAACCTAATTTGGCTTCTTCATCCCTTAATCTCCTTGCAGGTAATTGGAGCCTGTGGGGAGATCAGCAAAGTAAGTTTCTTTCATGTGCTTCTGTTAATGACTTGGAGTAATTCTGTATTTATTGTCCATGTCTCACTTAATGCAATGATCTCCTTGTGTAGTTTTCCTCAGAGACCATTAGTTGCCATGAAAATAGGTTTTTTTCCCTCACATTTTTTCCTGATTCCTTTCAATTTGTATCCATTCCCTCCTGATTTTAATGTAAAGCTGTTTAAATTAAACTGAGTAAAGTCACACTAAAATAGACTCAGAGGTGTTTCTACCTCTGCCTCACATCAAATAAGATTGCATTTATTTTTCTTATTTTTCCATACACAGGGACCATCCAAACATTAACACAAGCACAGCAAAGTAGTTTAAAAATTTTCTTTAAATGATTTACACTGTTTCTGACATTGTCCTAAATCCCACCGTAGTAGGCTGAAACATTTGAACACTTTTCAAATAGTGCAAAGTACAATTTTTACCAATCATCCTCTTTTCATCTCACCCTCCCACGCTGTGTTTGTGTGAACAGACGAGGACCCAGACAGCGCGGTGGATGACAGGGACAGTGACTACCGCAGTGAGACCAGTAACAGCATCCCACCTCCCTACTACACCACCTCCCAGCCCAACGCTTCCATGCACCAGTATCCCATGAGACATCATCACTACAGAAACTCCTACAATGATGAGATACACGAGCTGGACTATGACCACAGAGCCATGAGGTAGCAAACACACTACAGCCACTACTTAGCCACAACTGAGACTGAAGCAGTTTGGTTTCCTTTACTGGAGTCTAGTTGTTTGTGTGCACCCATGAGATTACAACAGGTGTCAGCAGATCTAACAGGGATAAAGGGTTTATTTTGGTCAGACAGTAATAAAAAAAACATAAGGAACCAAAACTGTTTAACGTTGAAGATGTTATGTCACACTCCCCATCTTAAACAGTATGAAAAACTCCCTTTGGAGTCTCTGTGTATCTATCATATAGGCCTGAGGCAGTTTAGCCTCTTCAACCTTGTTTTGTTTCACTTTGTTGTACATGGTAACATGTCCCACTGTGCTCTCCTCCTCTAGAGAATAACCCTGGCCTCAGTGTATACAAGCATGCTGGGGCACAGAGTTCTTGTATACAGGTCGTGTATGAATTGGGCCTCTGTGGTTATTTTTTCTGTGTGCGTGTGTGTGCATGTGTGATTGCGTGTGCATGTTGAGTGTGTGAGCATCAGAAACCCCAAGTGATCTCTTGATGTGCAGAAAATGGAATGCATTTCTGTACTTAACAGTGTTTCTGGACATGTTTTCAAAGGCGGCAGACCGTCAAAACTCATGCATTGCTCAGAAAAGCTGAAACAGATAGTTTGACCTTTTCATTTGGTTAGATTTGTTGAGTAAGACAGAGTGCACACCTTCAGTGAGGGGTCTTTGTGCAGAAACTTAATACTGCACAGGCTCAGTTTGGTTAGAGCTTTCTTTGAAAGATTTGCACTGAGCTCTACTGATGCTCCTCTCCTACCTCTCCCCTCCTCCCTACCTCCTTCCCTGCTCCTCTTACCAGACGCTATGATAGTTTAGACTCGGCCACCAACGGGCGCAGCGATATCGACTCAGGCTCAGGGTCAAGCCGGCGCACCAGTCGTCAGTATTCTCTAGACAGTAGGCATTCACTGTCCGATAGGTGGGTCTATGTACCTCCTCTCCAACTCCTCCTCCTCTTCCTCCTGCTCCGGCCTGTGACTCCGTCTCGCTGTGACGTCAGTGATGGACTTGTCCCGTCCTCCTCGCTCGCTGTGCTTGCATGCATGCGCTCTTACCCTATCTCTGTATATGTATATTATATATTTTCTATTGAAAATTACTGATCCTGCATCTATTTCTACTGTGTTCTTGGTGAAGAATCACTAAATTCGTGATTTCATCCTCCATTGTTAAACTTTTGTAAGTTTTGTACAGTTTTCTTTTTGTATGTGTGGGTGAGTGATTGACTACATGCATTTATGTGTGTATTGTTTCGTAACAGTCAGAGACAGAGGGATTAATTGTTGGTTGGTTGTTCAGAGATCGTGGAAGAGCTTGTGCGTATGTGTGTGTGCGTGTGAGAGTGTGTCTCTGTTGTGATGACAGCCTGTTATTACAGCCTCATCCTGTATGTGAGACTTTAAGAAGAGCCCTGTCTTATTCTGGGAGTCCCATACTTGATAATTATACTCATTTAATTTCCACTTGTAAGACAGCAGGAAGCCTTCAGTCCAATAATGGGGTCCTTGCAGAGAGGCCAAGACAGATAACATTAATTTTCATCTTCATTTTATCATGTTTCTTCAATTCTGTACAAAGAATGGGAGCAGACATGTATTTTGAGTCAAACATTATGCAAGCATGTGTCACTGCCTGTGTCTTTGTGTCGGATGAGAGTAAGAGATTGCAAGATAGGTGACAAACATAAAAGAACAGGGTTGTCGTGATTCAATGTTTATGTGTACATTCCTTGCCTCAGGCTAACAGCTCAAAGCTGTTCACCCCTTTACTGCTCCTGCACCATACATTATTGAACCAACATGGCTATAATCAATAGAGACGAAACAATAAAGCATGAGTGTGTGTTCTTGTGTGAGAGAAAATGTTTTTGTACGTCTCTGACTCATGGTCTGTCTCAATGTCTAAAAGCCTCATTCATCATTGTGAATAAATATTATTCACTTATTTATCTGCAAAAGGAGACTGTTTTTGTTCTGCCAGGCTAAAGAATTATACAACATCACCAGGTTCACTTGCCTTTATTTGACTAGGCTTATTTATATCTTAGATTTATTAAAAAGGTGTTCTTATGTTTTTGCAACCTTGTGTGCTTTTGTATGTTTCTGTGTTAGATTGTGTGTGTGTACTACTATTCATAGTAACTTTTTTCATTACTAAAACAATGATTCCCCTTGCAGTACATAGATGCATCACTAATCTGATCCTCCCTGCTCTGAGTTTCCTGATTGGTTTAAAGACACTCCTCTTTCCCTAGTGGTTAGCTGTCTCCCTCCCCGGCCCCAGCTCAAGTCCCTAAGTGTCACTGTGGCAGCCAAACTCCTTATTGTGCAAGTCTGGGAACTCCCCCTAGTGTACTTTTAAACTCATTTGGGTGTGTTTATGTAACAGGTGTCTGTATCTCCCCCTCCATTCAGCCCCACAGACAGTCGTTATGCCTCTTCGGGCGAATTGAGTCGAGGCAGCTCTCAACTCAGTGAGGAGTTTGTTCCTGAGGATGGCGAGAGCATGCGAGGTTCAGAGTTTTACGATGAAAACGACTCCTACCACTCCTGCCACTCCTCCGTCAGCTACAGCAAAGAAGATTCCCCAGGCTGGGATGGTGAAGATCCGCAAGCTGTCTACAGCGATGATGGAGGCTACCTCAAAGATGGAGGGGAGGATAGGGCACTGTATGATGAAGAGGAGGGAGAGATGTACGCGGAGGAAGGAGAGTACAAATACGAAGATGAGGAGGAGATGCCATATGAGGAAGATGAAGATATGTACCCACTGGACGGCACTCTCAGTGAAGACCAGGAGCCACCCTACACCCCCACACCCACAAGCACTGCCCCCACCCTAATGCCCCCTTCTGACAGTCTGACCTCCAGCAGGCCACCGCTGGAGAAACAGCCATCGTTGCATCAGCAGCGGCCAGCCCATGATCAGCTCCAGCCCCCCAGCACGGCACCTGGTCTACCTCAAGTCATTCATGATGACACTGCGTTTCCCCCTTTTGGTGCAGAACCCACCAAACCTCCCATTGCACCCACCCAGCCAAATCTGTCTATGACAACTACATCCACCCCCACAACTACATCACAGGTTCCAGCTCCAGATATCAAGCCCCCGGAGCCTGAGCCAATACCTGAGATCTCACCAGAGGAACCCCGACCACCTGAGGAGCCTTCGACAGCAGAGAGCATCCCACCAGTTCCTGAAGAGAAACCAGAAGAGCCTCCTGTTCCAAGGTGAACATTGTTTATACACACTCATATTCAGAGGAAAAATAAAAAAACAAGCCTTTACACATTGCCATCACTCAATTTATTAAGTAGCTACGTCTTGGTGCAATGATCCTCGACACTATATACTGTATATAATTTAACAACAACCAATGGGGACCAACTAGTCAGGTATCCAAAAGAGGGATGTAGAAAGCAGAAAGAAACACATTTATGGCCCATTCAGAGGAACTAGTGCCACTCTAATAACATACAGAAGTTTTTTAAAAGTTTTCAGATGATCTATATATCTACATTTTTCAACGCCTGTTTGAGACTAATTTATATGTTCATTGCAGTGAATGTGTTTTCTGCCATATTTGTCCATAATAACTATACACTCAGTATGTTGAATTACATATTATTATTTCTTTTTCATCTTGAACTCTTCCTTCAGCTTCCCAAAGAGGGAAATCATGGAGCCTGGTCTTGCCAGAGCTAAAGCCAACTGGCTTCGACTTTTCAGCAGAGTACGACTCCAGCTGCAAGAGGTATGGCCTGTGCATGTTCGTGTGCATTTGCGTAACCATGTTAGGTGAATAAGAGTGGGTAACATGTTTTCTCTGTTGTTGCTCTGTTCTAATTCATAAGTCTACTTTTTGAGCTCACTGACTTGTTGCAACAGTCCCTGCACGTCCTACTGTTTTTTTCCAGCTTCCTCTTTGAATGGTCCACCATTTTTTTCTCCCAGTTCTTGTGGGGTTTTTTTGTTTTTTTTGTTTGTTTGTTTTTTTACTGTGGATTATATTGTCTTGTGTTTATTTGATAGTTTCTGTTTGTTTACCCCATGTATTGTTTTTGCCATTTCATTATTTTCTTTTCAGTTGTTTGCCATCCTCGTAGCGATTTGCATGTAGTACATTCTGGTTACCCATGGCTGGAACAGACTCTCAGGTGGGTGTGGCCAATAGTGTTGTCAGTCAACCTCATTTATATTGTACGTATCCTGTATGGCTCATTTGTATTTATGGAGAGATAAGAAACACATAGGAAGCTGCTGTACGTCTGCTAAGTGTCATTTTCAAAGCCTGGCGCTAAAACCAATCAAGACTATTTTTGTGCATCGGTGTGACGTGAGTATCAGTGTGTCATTCTTTGAACAGGCAGGCGGACAAAGAACATGACTTTCAGAGCAGATAGAATTAGAAGAGTTATGACATGGATAGCCATCTGGCAGTAATCTACTTTTACTATGATTCTCAAACACACAGAAGCCTCTGTGATGTCAATAATAAGACACAACTGAGCTATACAGTTCTGCTCTGTTCTGTTTTTTCTCTCATTCATTTTTAAATACTGGGAACACTTGACGTCATTGTGGCAACAGCTGCTAATGAAACCCATCATGCAATAGTACTGGAGGAACAGCGTACAAAATATTTCTCTTGATTTTGTTGTTTCGAAATTCGAATATAAAGGACGATATGAAAGCACTATGTACAGTACTATATGTACTTTAGAGGCAACACTTCCCATTTTTCCAGCCACTGCTCTAATGGCACCCAGCTTGCCTCTCCCTGCTTTTCCTATCTCATCTTTTGCTTTCTCCACAGGCCCGAGGAGAGAGTGTTGGCATCGCCTCTCTACTTTTATCAGCAGGGTAAGTAATCATGACGTTGTTACTACTGCGGCCATTGAAAATCTGTAACTTACCAACCCAAAGGCAAGCCCACGGCCTTAACGTCTGAATACATTTGTCGTCTAATTGATTTGTCGTGCCCAGGTTCAAGTTAACAACTGTAGCTGAAACAAAAAGGTTAAATAATGCTGTGTGCATGTTTCGTCTTTAGGATGGGTGGTGCTCTTTATAGCATTGACAGCATGCCAGACCTCAGGAAGAGGAAAGCTATGCCTCTGGTCAGAGATCTGGTGAGTTTCTGCTCTAATCTCTTTATATTCCCCTGACTATGTGTCTCACATCTCCCTAGTCCATGTATCACTCATCTCAGCAGTCAGTGCACTCATCTACTAAAGCCACTCCTGTTTGGTTTCACTTCAGATTCTCTGCTCTTTTCTCTTACCTTATCTCACTCTAGCTTACCTTATTGTTCTTTTCTTTACTTGATTTCTCTTCTTTTCTATTCCTCTCCCTCTCCATCTTTTTGCCTACTGCACTATGCCTCACTCTACTTACAGATGATGCATTTCCTAGATGTTACAGTCTGACAGGGCAAGCTGCAGGGCTGAAGGCCACTGCCAAGGCCAGAGGTTTTCTTTGACTGACATTGATGCTGTTATAATACAGACCATTCATCACACCGCACTGCCATCTTCCTCATGCATCCCTGACACCACCTCATTAGTGATAAAATGAGGTGAAATGTAGAAATCTTCGTCTGTAGAAACCTGTAACTCACACATATAAATCACTACAGAGTCTTTGACTATCTTCACAGGATCAACAGTATGGCTTTTCAGAAAAACAAATGAAACCCTTTATGCCAGAACACATTTTGTGGAAGGCTGGAAATAGGATAGTCTTTATATGAACTGCCAGGCATTGAGCTCAGTGAAGCTCAGTGCATTTTGCTCATCACATCAGGTCCAAGCATTACCACACACAAGTAATTAGCTCCAACGCCTGTCGTCATGGATAAATCCTGCCATTACACAGCAACAGCCTATATATGCTTTCAGACAGACGCAGGCAGGTGTGCCTGTGTTTCTCTTCCTCACTCTGTTTCTCTCTTATTTATATATATGTATATGTATATGTATATGTGTATATGTATGTATGTATATATATATGTACACACACACACTGTTGTAGATCGACATTTTGATTTTCCCTCCATGTTTTAATTGTGGATGTCCATTCTCGTTAAATTAATCATGAACATAACAGTATTACGTATCCATTTCTCAACTTCTCTTTTGCGTTTTAATTTTCTGTGGAAATTACCGCCTCTTTATTGCCTTTTCTCTAATCTTAAACCTCTCCCTTTTTCCTCGCCCTTTCATTTCACTGCCACAGGCTATGGTGAGTAACACCAACACCATTTACTCTAGAAACATTTATGTTGTGAAGATATACTAGTTTCCTCCTCTCACCAGCAAAACACATCTTTCACTTCTAGTTTGCTGTAACTATTCAGAGGAACATTGCCAGACAGACTGTAATAAAACACACAGCCTCATATGTTACACTGAGATTTCTCTTGATAAAGAAAAATATATTGAGGTGGAACCTAAGAAAAATTGACCCCTCCTCACTTCCTCTGTCACTCAGTCCTTGGTTCAGAACTCCAGGAAGGCTGGCATCACCTCGGCCCTGACATCCAGTACCCTGCATAATGAAGAACTGGTCAGTATTAGTATCTCACATCAGGCCAAAAGTTTTTCTATCATTTCTACATAAGCAAAGCAGCTCTTAACCCTGCTTGTGTTGCATTCCTCTCCTCTTTTCCCTTGTAGAAGAGTCACGTCTACAAGAAGACCCTCCAGGCCCTCATTTATCCCATTTCCTGCACCACCCCGCACAATTTTGAGGTGTGGACAGCCACCACCCCCACGTACTGCTACGAGTGTGAGGGACTGCTGTGGGGCATTGCTCGTCAGGGCATGCGCTGCACTGAGTGTGGAGTCAAATGCCACGAGAAGTGCCAGGATCTACTCAATGCTGACTGTCTGCAAAGTAAGAGAAATGTGTTCTGTTTCTGATACATTTGTCAATGTATTTCTAAAATATGTAGTTGTGTATTTATTACTTGTCCTATAAATGGTGTCACAGAACCAATATGATCTGAAGATATACAATATAAAGGATAAAACATAGATGCCACATTGAATGCATATGGTGCAAGGAAAATAAGCTTAAAAGGAACATAAAATATTCAGAGGAGAGACCATTTACTATCTTTGTTTTGTTTTCTGTTTCTTGTATTAATACCAGTAAACTATCTAGTCCATCTATTTCCTCTCATCGCTATTTGTCAGTGCCAAGCACAGAGCCATCCAGCCGGCCTCCTCCTCCTTCTCTCACTCCTACTTTCTTATTTTCCTTGTTTTCCTTGAGACGATATTAAAAGCCATTTGTCTTTTGTTGTCTTCCACCTCTCATTTCCATCTTTTTTACTCACATTTAATATCTCTGCAAATGTGTCCGCCTCTCATTCATGAAATATAGCCAACTTTTTCAGCACCCACACAGTATTATTCTCTGTGTCTCTGAATTGAATTCTTTCAAAATGTTCAAATATATTGCAGAAATCTGTCCTCCATGCATTTATCAGCTCTGCTCTGTTACTGTTATCACTAATAAATGTTGAGCCACTATAACTCTCATACATCTTCTAAATTCTACTTAGGTCTTGCTTGCAAAACATATTTTAATCTCGATGTGACTTACTGGTTAAATAAAGGTCAAATAAAATAAAAAAAAGCATACTGTATATAATTATTTTCTTTCTCTCGCTAAACAGGAGCAGCAGAGAAGAGCTCCAAACACGGCGCGGAGGACCGAACCCAGAACATCATTATGGTTCTTAAAGACCGCATGAAGATCCGCGAGAGGAACAAGCCTGAGATCTTTGAACTGATTCAGGAAGTGTTCACTATCGTCAAGTCCACTCACGTCACCCACATGAAGCAGATCAAGCAGAGCGTGCTCGACGGCACCTCTAAGTGGTCAGCAAAGATCAGCATCACAGGTAAGAAGGGAGTCTCATCAACTAAAGTAGTTTTGAATGAAGCTTGCCAACACTCCTAACATCAAATACGGAGGAGATACGTGTCAGGTGTTTGTGTCTATAAAAAGAGATGAGCTGGTATTTGTAGGGTAGTAGAGTAAAAGGTCAAATAAGGTAAGAGTCATTTGTTTGCTTCAAAACACACAAACACACTCTGACCATTTTGACCCAATTTCTCTTCCTAGTGTTGTGTGCCCAGGGATTACAAGCCAAGGACAAAACCGGCTCCAGTGATCCGTATGTCACCGTCCAGGTTGGAAAAACAAAAAAGAGGACCAAAACCATCTATGGCAACCTCAACCCTGTGTGGGAAGAGACATTCAACTTGTAAGTTGAGACCTTTAGGAGAGAATATGTGAAATTTGTGCTAGTTAGTGCTGCAAATAAAGATTATTTCCACAATCAATTCATTTGCTAATTATTATGATGAATTGTTTAGTCTCTAAAATATCAACAACAGTTCAAACTCAAAGCTACTCATTTTTCAGTGATATGAAACAAATAAAAACAGCAATTCCACACATTTGGGATGTTGAAACCAGTAAATATTTGGCATTATTTCATGATAAATGACTTAAACAATTCATCAGTTATCACTTTTGTTGTTTAATTTTCTGTGGTCTAAACCTTGCGGCTGCTTTCCATTGATTAAATAAAATGTGTTAATATTTGTCTATGGCTGTTTTTTTGTTTATATTTAAAGCTTTTGATATTTAATGAATCTTGATAGTAATCCATCTGGTTTTCTTGAGCAGCTGTGAGTGTTTCTACTACAGTATGTCTGGTAACTATGGCTGACTCGTTGCTTCTGTCTCTTTAGTGAATGTCACAACTCGTCAGACCGCATCAAGGTCAGAGTGTGGGATGAGGACGATGACATCAAATCTCGTGTGAAGCAAAAGTTCAAACGGGAGTCAGACGACTTTCTCGGTCAAACTATCATCGAGGTCCGCACTCTGAGCGGAGAAATGGATGTGTGGTACAATCTGGGTAAGTTGCATCACATTGCGTCATTTGAGTTTATAGTCCAAGTCAATTATACTGTGTTGATCCCACAGCTCATAATTGTTCTGACTGACTTAACTTCAATGATTGAGATTCTTTTTTTTCAGTGGCAAGTTCAGTAACTGTTGCTGTGTGTCTTGTGCTCTTCACAGACAAGCGTACAGACAAATCAGCTGTCTCCGGAGCGATCCGCATGCACATAAATGTAGAGATCAAGGGAGAGGAGACAGTCGCCCCGTATCACGTTCAGTACACCTGTTTGCATGAAGTAAGCTCTGTTTATGTGTGTTTGTGTGTGTGCAGAGGCAGAAAGTAGTAAAGGGCTGTGCTAAAAACAGTTTTTATACAGTTTTTGACTGCTCCTACATTTACTCATTACAGCTACTACTTTATTTGTAGAATATTGTCATACATCACCTGCATAATATTAATAACTTTAAACTATCAAACCCTATAATATCCAAGCCTTCTAAAATATGAAAATTCTTCCAGCAGATTAATGCATAGATCATTTTTTCATTTACAATGTGAGTACAGTGTGTATTTTTACTTTTGACATTGCCAACACTTCTGTCTGTGATTAATCTACAGTCAGTGTGCAGAGGTCACTTCAGTGCTGTAACAATATGCACAGTAATATACAGACCATGGCCTTGTGCCTATACATATATACATATATATGTCTGTATTATATGCAGACATGTACACTGCATGCTAATGTTAGATTGGGCCCATAAATTAAAACTATTAGTGCAGGAATATTTGCATCACTACTTTTAATTTAGAATTATTATTAACACACTGCTGTATGTGTATGTGTGTAAGTCATCTCAATGAGCCATGACAAACAGGTTCACTTACTTGACTGATGTAAAGTTACATAATGAATCGGTTCCAAATTCAACTCAAGTTAAAATTATGTGAGGTTTGCTTTGCCAAGACATTTCTCTCTACTCTAGCACTCACCCTGCTGATTGATTGTAGACCAATCACAGCCTTGCATGGACTCATTACTCAGCCCATTACTTAGCAGAGCATATTAGCTGAACCTTAAGTGAGAAATGACCACACTGTTACTGCGGCCATAAACCATGCAGACGGCTCAGAACATTTTACAGCAGCATTTACGCTTTATGGCCAAGAAAGCACATTGTGTTGGGTCATAATGCAGTTAATGGCAGTTTATGTTGCACGGCCATTTAAAGATAAACAGATCAAGAGGTTGTAATCTGCTCTGTCTTTGTACACTGAAACATATAACCAATTATCTCAAGCTTTGGTTACAGCTGAGAGAGATGTATGAATGATTAGCAAAGCTCCTTAATTCTATCATTAAGGAAAATATGAACATGCATTCTTGTAGTGACACATATTCAAACAAACATGCACACACTCTGTATCAGTTATCACGAAGGTCATGGCTACTCCTGTCTACAGCCTCCCTAAACATAAATATGTCCCTAATCACTTCTAAATCACTATTTTGAATCTATAGACTTTATTTTCTCTTTTTGTCATTTCTCTTCTCTGTACATTTCTCTCATCTTCTTTTGTTTTCCTCTCGGTAGAACCTCTTCCACTATGTGACAGATATTCAGAATAACGGTGTGGTGAAGATCCCCGATGCCAAAGGGGATGATGCTTGGAAAGTGTACTTTGAAGAGACTCCACAGGAAATTGTTGATGAGTTTGCCATGCGTTATGGAGTGGAGTCCATCTATCAAGCCATGACGTATGTTCCAGTCTTGAAAACCCTGTGACCCAGCGATTTGCATGCAATGTTTTGTGTTTCATGCATCTAACTCTCTATAAATGTTTGTTTTTCTTTTGCAGTCACTTTGCCTGCCTGTCGTCAAAGTATATGTGCCCGGGTGTGCCTGCAGTGATGAGTACCCTGCTGGCTAACATCAATGCCTACTACGCTCACACCACCCAAGCAACTAACAACGTCTCTGCCTCTGACCGCTTTGCTGCTTCTAACTTTGGGGTGAGTCATAATCTACAAATGCAATTGGTGCCACAGCTTTGTTTATTGAATAAAATAAGTATTATTAGTTTATAGTTATTATTATTATCATTATTATTATTATAGTATTTATTTGTTAAAACCTGACATACCTGCTAAATATATATTCCTGTGACTTCTAACAATGAAACATGTTGAAAAGGGTTAGGGTTAGGGTTAGATATAATCATTTCTGGTAATAAAGCAGTTTAGCGTGTCTTCTACATGATTTTGGGGGTTTTTTTGGTCATTTTTGCCTTTATTTGATATAGGATAGTCAGGTGGCAGACAGGAAACAGGGGGAGAGACATGGGTATGACATGCAAAACAGGCTGAAAGCAAACATCTACAATGTAAATGAATATGTATCTCTTACCACATATGTTGTAATGTCCACAGAAAGAACGATTTGTGAAGCTTCTAGACCAGCTGCACAACTCTCTGAGGATTGATCTGTCCATGTACAGGGTAAGACTCTCTCCATCTCACTGTTTAGATAGATAGAAAATAGGCTTTATTGTCTCTAAAAAGGACATTTGTTGCCACAGTGTGCGTTATGTGTGCCTCCAGAACATAGATACATTACATACATTCACATAAAATATAAGTACTTAAAACACACAAGACGGTCATCTCAGTAGAACATACACTCATATATTATCCTGGAGGTATTAATAATAGATGACAAGTGATGAAGTCAATACTGACCCACCTCCGCTCATTACTAACCACAACTCTACTGTATTTTCTTTCTTGCACTTCTCTTTCTTCTCATCTCACACTTTGTGAGAAACAGTGAAACAAAGCAGACTGATGTGTTAATTAGAGAGATAGATCTTCTGAAACACGCACAGGCACATTCAGGAAACACTGCACACCCACACGAACAAGTGTAAGGAATCAGTGGCAGTAGAAATGAGGTGGCCATGCAGGATCTTTCAAACACACATCGGACAAGGATGTATGTTATATCATGTGTTGTAGTTCACTGTGTATGTTTTTGTTTTGTCTGGCTGCAGAACAATTTCCCAGCCAGCAGCCCTGAGAGGCTGCAGGACCTCAAGTCCACAGTGGACCTCCTCACCAGTATCACCTTCTTCAGAATGAAGGTACCATCTCCTTCCTCTTTCATCCTTCAGAGCTTTTTCAATTTTCTTTCTCGACTGACATGTTGCTCACTGTTATTCCACATATAGGAAGAGTCGCAATTAATCCACAATTTATTTTTCAGAGGTTTTAACTGCAGAAAACTAACTAGAATTAATTTAATATTTGTTTTGCTTTTTTATATACATGTAAAAAGTTTGTTTTCTAAGAATCATAATTACTTTGTCTTTATAATCAAGTTGAACTTGAAGACAAGTCTCAAGTGCCACATTTTAACTCTCTCTTTTGTGTGTACGTGTGCTCAGGTCCAAGAGCTTCAGTCTCCACCCAGAGCCAGTCAGGTCGTGAAGGATTGTGTCAAAGCCTGTCTCAACTCCACCTATGAGTACATCTTTAATAATTGTCATGAGCTGTACAGCCGCGAGTATCAGACAGACCCGGTAAGAAGCATCTCAGTGTCTGTCTGTCTTCTACGTTCTTTATCCTTCTTCAAATTTTCAAGATTGCATGTTTTCTTAGCATAACCATAGTCAAGCTCAGTTTTTGCTGTGTGTTTTACAAGGTTTACAGTCCAAGTTTAGTAATAATAAGGGACTACAAACAAATAAATGATCATATAAAAATCAAAAAGAGGTGACACATTTTTCCCTTTCCACTCTGTATTGTCTGTGCAGTGCTAAATAACATGAATGCATTTATGTCACATGCTCAATGGCTGATGTGTTATTCCTTTTGGTATAATTTGCTCCACTCTCTCTCATGCTCTTATTCTCTGAACTGTTGCAATAAATGTTTTGATCCATGTTTTTTTAAAAGAAATGTGTAAAAATGATGTAAACCAGCAGAAATAAGCCTGGTAAATCCAAAACCTATTGAAAGCGCTGACTTTGTTATCATTTTAGCACTTGGCTAGTAGTTTTCTACATGAATTGTAATTATAACTGGAAGTTTCCTTCACTGGTCCTTGATTAATCAGATTGATTAGCAAAAAATATCCTTGGAACAAAAAGCTTTTTGAATGTTATTACAGTAGTGCACCCTCTTTGCTTTATATATTGTTCCCAGTAATGTACAAAATACACTGTGGCACTTTAGGGTGTGCACACATGTATGTATGTGTGTGTGTGTGTGTGTGTTTGGTGAGTCTCCATCATCTTCTCAGTCTGGGTAGGTCAGACTCCTCCATCCATCACTCCTGCACTGGATTTCAGCAGGGATTTCTAGAATATGCTTTGAGTCCTCATTAAAGTACCAGCCACATTCAGAATCCCTCGTGAATTTCAAATAAGCATTTTTCCCTTTGAATAAAACATTTCATCCTGAGGGACGTTGCTATTTTTTGTTGAAATCTCTGTAAGATCATTCTTCACTTTTCAACCCCTGTGGTGTTCGGCTTAGTGATTTTTTTTTTCTTCCAGTACATCTTCAGCTGTTTCAAAGAAGTCGTCCAGACAATTGACATTCTGAGTCTGTTTAAAGCTATTTGAGAGGCAAATGTTGTTTATGTATGAGTTGTTAGATTAGTAACACAGTCTAGTGTGCCAAGTAGAGGAAATCCATTAGTAGAACTTACAGTAAAAGTATTATGCGGTCACACAATTATGAGGACTGTACTACTTTTCAGAAGTTTGGTTACTGTACCCAAAATGTGCTGTTTGGCCTAAAATGAATATTATGATGGTTATGAAAGTATTTTGAACATGTGGACATGGTTTAGCTTGAGTGGCCAACAGGGAAAACTGCCAAATAAAAGTGTTGGTAGAGTTTTGTTGTGATTCTAGTTATGTCACTGCTTTTACAGGCCAAACAGGGTGCAGTGCCTCCAGAGGAGCAAGGACCGAGCATTAAGAATCTGGACTATTGGTCCAAACTCATTACACTTATTGTCTCCATCATTGAGGAGGACAAGAACTCTTACACCCCTTGCCTAAACCAGTATGTACCCTTTAACTCTCCATTAAATCCTGTTTATTTCTCATCTTTTATCTGCATATTCTCTATTTTTCACTTTACGAATTTCAAATTTGATTACGTTTCAGTTTAATGACATTTTAAATGTGTTTCTCCACAGTTTCTCTTAATACCTCTAAAATTACACATCCAGGTTGTTTTATGCTTGCTCTGTTTCACACACTGTTCCTCTCTAAGTGCATACAAACCCTTCTCCTTCTCTTCTTCATCAAGATTTCCCCAGGAACTCAATGTTGGTAAAATCAGTGCTGAAGTGATGTGGAACCTGTTTGCTCAGGATATGAAGTATGCAATGGAGGGTGAGTGCAAATCAATGATATATACGGAGAAATTAAGCTGCAAAGGGAATTATGGCGATTTAAACAGTATTTGCACTAATGACCAAAAGCACAGAGATACACAAAACAAAATAAAGCAGTTTAGCATATCTCATCATGATATTAACAGGGCTGAATGGATCTTTTACTGTTTGTATTGGTTTATTAAAGAATAGGAAAACTTCAGTGTTTTATTATCATCTTCCCATCTGCTCAGTGTTGATGATACTTGGTATATTAATTGAAGAACCACAAGTAAACGTTTTTGCTTATATTGATTAAGATTTTCATTATTGTGTCATGCGTATGAATATGCCCAGCCCACGCTTACAAGATACCACAAATTCATACATTTCAGGATTAAAGTACAGTATATGCCTTTTCAAATAACAACGACAAAGACCAACAAGATTAAAGGATAAAATAAGGTAATGGAAACTTCCTTCATGATCAGGTCAACATTATCCAGCATAGATAATCAATAGAGATATGAAAAGCGGACAAATAAAATAAAAAATAATAATAACAATAATAATGATCAGCCAAAGTATTAACTGACCAGTCCATCTTGCCTTCTTTTCCAGGCTTTTGCCACAAAACTTGCAAGCTTAAATACATCACAGTTAAATAGATTGTTCATCAGAATGCCAAAATATTTCAGGATTATGTGGTAAGCCACATCCACTGACAATGTTTGTATAATTAAATATGTGTTAAAATATCAATATCAAAATTTTAGGACATTATCCACCGTAAAACCACAACTTTTTACACCTTGGCTTTTGTACAGATGAAACAAATTTGATATTCTGTGTTAATTAGTGAGCTTTAGAGGTGATGCTAGGCAGATTTTTATTTAGCCCCTAAACAGAGCAAGGTTATCCGTTTCCCTCAGCTACTAGTGTTTATGCTAAGCTTAGCTAACTATCTCCCGCTCCAAGTGCTGTAGCGTACTGATCCTGTACACATCTGATATATGGTTGATTGTGTGTTGGCCCTTGCACACAGCCAGCAGATATCAGAGGATATTTTACAACTGATTGATTTTTAAAAATTTGGTATTGATTGAGAAACCGAAAAAGTGTCAGCGAAAACTGGTTCAAAGTCCAAAGGGTAATATTGAATTTTTCAGTTTGATAAATATTTGATTTCTTATGTGATATCCATCGGCTTTTTGTAATGGTCGTGAGCTGGGCTGCATTTATACAGAACACACGTTTACTTAACGCTTTTGATTATTTCTAGCACGTCTCAGGACTCTTTTTATGTATAATGGATCTGTGATAATTGCAGGTAGACACAGTTGAAATAGCCTGGAAGTGATTGACTTTAACTAATTTTGCATTTATCCTGCTCTCACCTTTTTTTTTCTCAGAACATGAAAAAAATCGCTTGTGCAAGAGCGCAGATTACATGAACCTGCACTTCAAGGTCAAGTGGCTGTACAACGAGTACTGCAAAGACCTGCCTTTCTTCAAGAGCAGAGTGCCTGAATATCCAGCGTGAGTTGCAACCCGCCCATCACTGTTTTGTTTTGCAAACTCAAACATACACTTCTATAGACATACTGAAAACTGTAAATAAGAATACTGTAATAAAAATAATCTTCCTCTTGTGTAATTTTGTAAACATAAAAAAATGTTTTTCTGCTCTCCGTAGGTGGTTTGAGCCGTTTGTCATCCAGTGGCTGGATGAAAATGAAGAAGTCTCTCGGGACTTTCTGCATGGTGCTTTGGAAAGAGACAAGAAAGATGGGGTAAAAGTTTTCAGGTCTTCTTATCTCCACTTCACTCTCCTAGAACTGCTGAGTCACTTGTGTTTCAGGCAGAATTACTGTAATCCATCCTTTGTACTTCCTCTGTCACACTCAAAGTTATCAGCCAAAGTTTTATCCCCCCTCTCGCTCTGCCTCCCACACGTCCCCCTGTCTCTTCTGCATTCTTCAAAGGCTCCTCGTCAACAATAGAGCCATGGACAAAGTGGTGCAGAAGTTGACTCAAAGCGGAATGTGTGTTTGGGGCTAAGAGGATGTTTCAGTCAAAGTGCACCGTCATATGAAGAGATTCTTCTGAAGTTTAAAGAGCCTCGGTTGCGACATGCACATACTTAAGGAGGGAGATAACTCTGTGGCAGCAGGATATTGTGAATTAATGGCCTTATTCCAGAGTTTTGACTGCAGGAAAGCTTTCCTCACCTCATTACCCAGACTCCCTGGAGGAGCACCTACACACTCACCTCCAGCCAATTAGGGATCAGGCGCTAACCAGCAGCCAATTACAAAGAGATAGACAGGAGAGCTCCCATCTGTCACTGGATGACTGTTTAACAGGCTGTAAGGCTTGTTGACTCTAAGAAGTCCATGGCTCTGTACATGCGGTGAAAGGTATCAAAAGCTGACTTTAATATAGCGTCTAATGGTCAGTCTGTGTGGTCTCTGGTGCCTGGAGGTCTCATCTTTCTAGACTCCCTTGAATCCCAGCTTCTCACCTGCTACTCCTACACATCCCTTTCTCTCACTCTTTCCCATGCCTTTTTGCCTTTATTTTATTCCCTGTTTTTTAACCTTTCGCACATCTTTTTTCGGCCCTACAGTTCCAGGTCACATCAGAACATGCTCTGTTTTCCTGTTCGGTGGTGGACGTGTTTTCTCAGCTCAATCAGAGTTTCGAGATCATCAGGAAGCTGGAGTGTCCAGATCCACAGATTGTGGGACACTATATGAAACGATTTGCTAAGGTAGGTTTACGTAAATTGTAATTTGTAGTCAAATCATTCCCTTACAAAATCAACACACAACAAAAAGTTCCTTTACAGCAGATTTTTTTACAGGTAGCAACATATTTTTGAGACTGAAATGCAACGTTGCTCTCTCGTTTCCCTCCACAGACCATCAGCAATGTACTTCTGTCATATGCTGATATCATCTCCAAGTGTTTTGCCAACTATGTCACCATGGAGAAAGTGGTGAGTATCCAAAGACCTGATATGGGGTTTTTATAGGGGTCAGCTGGGCTCAGTTAATAGTTTTATGTGTAACTGAAACTGTTTTTATCTCAGTTTCCTTTAAACTGTCTTGTTTTTTTACTTGCTTTACAAAATGTTCTGTTCAGTTTATGTTTTTTGTGAACATGTTCCTTTGAAACCTTTTACCATCAAGAAGGCTGATGCATTTGGACATGTTTTAATGAGCTTTGGGTGTTTTATCCTCAGCCCTGCATCCTGATCAACAACATCCAACAGCTGAGAGTTCAGCTAGAGAAGATGTTTGAAGCCATGGGTGGAAAAGATGTGAGTGATTACCAAGCCTCAGTCAGTATTATGCACTTAGCTTAGCTTTCTTATGTTGCATAAGTGTAGTTCAGTCTCCTCAGTCCAAATGTGTCCATCAGGATCATTATTACACCATAACTTCATTGCTCCATCCTTCCAACCTGCTCTGTTTGTGTTTCCTTGTATGTGTTCAGCTGTGTATAGAGGCCAGCGACATCCTAAAAGACTTGCAGGTTAAACTCAACAATGTCATGGATGATCTCAGCAGGGTCTTTGCTGTCAGGTAGAAACACACACCCACACATTCATACACAACATTGTATTCCGATCTACATTTCTGCACTGCAACTGAAGCTTAGACAGACTGAGAGACTGAGATGTCATTAAAAGCCTCTCTGACTTTCCCTCTCTAGTTTCCAGCCTCACATTGAGGAGAATGTGAAGCAGATGGGAGATATCTTGGCTCAGGTAAAAGGAACCTCAAATGTGGGCAACGCCAGCAGTGTGGCCCAGGATGCCGACAATGTCCTGCAACCTATCATGGAGTTCCTGGACAGCAAGTGAGTCAGGCTGATGTTTTAGTGGAGTCTAAAGTTGACAGTTCCATTTTTGGTGGCATTTCATTATTTACTGAACTTGTCTTGACTCTTGGTGATTAGGAAAAGTAATGAAATCCCCCAAAATCTGAGCTTTTATGATTTTCTTTTTCATCTTTTCATGTGCATATTGGGATGTCGAGCAACCACCTGTTTTCTGTTCTATCTTCAGTTCTATTTATTATTACATTTTTTTCTTCATGAGAACAGCGTCTGTCTCCTTCTGTTGCATATCATTCATCTCTCCTTCCTTTCTTCTGCCTCCCCCTCCTGCCAGCCTGTCTTTATTTGCTAAGATCTGTGAGAAGACTGTGCTGAAACGTGTGTTGAAGGAATTGTGGAAGCTGGTGATGAATACCATGGAGAAGACCATCGTGCTGCCGCCACTCACAGACCAAACGGTGAGAGCAAATAAACCTGCGGATGCACACAGACATTTAAATACACACACAGTTAATGATCGGGCACTCACGTTATAGCTAGTTTCGCCTGCTGTGCCTGAAAATGAGTGACAGGCATATTTGATATGCTCTGGTGATGACTGCAGCATAAGGTAGACTGAGGAAATTTTGATTTACACAACATGTAACACACATATGCCCACACACACACATATACACAAAAACATACACACACACACCTCCAACTGCCAAGGCAGCATCAAAAGAAAAAGAGGAGGAGGCGGAGAATGAGGAAAAGGAATACAACAGCAGACATTTTGTGTGCGTGTTGCGATTCAAGGTGGCCTTCTTATAAACAAATGAAGATCGAACTGCTTTTGCATCACATCAACATGGCATCCTGTCCACTCCTCAGCCCCCCACGCACATTATATTCAACATTGCCAACCACTGCTTTCATTCATCCAAGCAATCAAGGTGAAACCCTTAAAGGAAAAAAAAACTGAAAAATTGAGGGAAAAAAAGGAGTGCATCATATCATTCTAACACCAGCTCATGGCTGCTCTCCAGTATGTCAGCCAACAATTACTCTGAGAGATTCCTGATTTATGAGTAACTCGCAACCAGAATGGCAGAAAAAAATGTTTTTTGCCTAAAAAGGATCTGGCCCTCTCCCAAAGAAAGCATCATACATTATGGAAAGCAGCCTCTTGTTTTCTTTTGTTTTGGATATATGTGTTCTTATTTGTGTTTGGTTATAAACAAAAGAGCCTCATATCACTGTTAAGACGGAGAGGACTAATCTGTGGTTACCGTGTAAAGCGCTAACCAGTGTGACCAGTTCTGGTTAAACCTCTGGAGCGTTTATCCAATGAGAAAAGAGACAGGACCAAAGGTAGTAGAACATAATGAGTGATCATCTCTAGAATAGCAGTTTCCTAATTTGGAATTGCTGTTAAAAGCTGAAACATTTATTTTCTGTAATTAAAGTTTTCTACCTGTGCTTAGTCCAGGTTTTAGACAAGTGTCAATTGGTTCGACGCCCCTTCAGCCCTGGGGCCCAAACTAGTGTTTTTTATTGATGTGGGGCTCTTTGCAGCTTGACTGACCCTTCTCTCTGGTTGTTGTTGTGATTACTATTACATCCTGCTCCCACCGCTCTCCCTACACAGATGATTGTAAGTACAGCACTCCTGCGTGTATGTCTGTCTGTCCGTCTACGATGGTTGGGTCTCTGCTATATGTGGCTGCGATCTCCCCTGTTTTTTGCCCCACATCACACCCCTTCTCCCTCCTCCACAGCCTCACCTCTCTGATCTGTCCCATCTCTCTTTCATCCTGTTCTTTTCCTCTCTTCCTCTCCTACAACTCTGTCTCTCTTTCGAGAAGACAAAAGCATGGTGCATTCCTGACCGGTTCTGATAGGTCCCACCCTCGACAATCAATGCCCCACCCCCTCTCTTCCTGAACACTCTCCTCAAACAGGAAGTGGTACTCCTCTCTTGCGCCTGGTGTTGCCTTGTTTCTTCTCATGCATTGTGTCCTTTTAACTGGGACTCTGGTGGGGTGACTCTGATCTCTCAGTGGCTTGGTATCCGGTGTCCTGCCCCACCTCCAGCCCGCCCCTTTTCCCTCCTTCTGACCCTCCTCCCTCCCCCCACTGTCCACACCTTTCCCACCTGTTTGAACTGTGTCCTGCTCCTCCCCCCCAGTGTGGGTTTGTTGCTTGCATCTGATCTATTTCAACACTGCAGTCTTCTCTCAGTATACTGTACAACACTGTACTGTACTGTATGTCTCTCTGCAGACCTGTCATGTTGGTCTGTCTTGGTTTGGTTTCATGTTCTGTTGTTACTTTTATTGAAAGAGGTGATTGATTCAGGTTGATGTTGTTCAATGAAGGTTCATTTAATGTTGTCTGCAAAAATGATCTTAATGCCTTAAAGCTCTATGTGATGACGTACTCATCATGAACTACCAACCTTTCATCTTTACATCTGTAGAGTCATTTAGCTCATTGTAAGACTCTTAAGAGTTGGCTATTTTGCTCTCTGGTGGACTAGTTAGTGTACTGGTTGGAAATGTAATGCAACACAGGAGCAGGTGTGTCTTTTTTCATTCATAATGAACAAATGCGATGTGTGTTTTTGGTCTTCCATGATCTGCAATGGTTATATTGTCCAGTCTGTCCAAGCGATCACATAGAGCTTTAATGTATTGAACTCTATACTGTATTGATTTTTTAATTATTTAAACTTGAGTTTTCCTCTAAAGAAATTGCTCAGAAATATATTTTTGCTTTCTTGCTGAGAGTTAGATTAGACTATGGAGCATAGATATGGTACAGAGTCAGAGCTGGGAACTGATTAGCTTAGCTCAGCATGCAGACTGGAGGCAGAGGAATCAAGCTAGCCTGCCTTTTCCAAAGTTCAAAAATATGCTTGTCAGCAGCCAACGCTCCAAAGCACTGATTACGTATCTTGTTTCTCCATTTCTGTTTGCATGCAGATTAAACAAACAATATATCATGAGCTACTTTATAAAATTCAGGGGTGATAGTTGGCAAATTCATTGAACTTTGGACAGATAAGACTGCTGTTTCCCTGTTTCCAGTATTTATGCTAAGCTAAGCTAATCATCTCCCCACTCTGGCTCAGTATGTAATGCACAGACATGAAGTTGGTGACATGAAGTTGGTATCAATCTTCTCATCTAACTCTTGACTAGAGTAAATAAGTCTAATATACAGAACTATTTCTTTCATTTAAATTAATAAGGTATATTTTTTATCTTACTGATTACAAATTTTATCAACATCCATTAACTCCGGTCATCATGTCTGATATTCTGCAATGTCAACCAGCAATTTGCTGAACTTTGTTTTGATTATTTTTCATATTGTTTTATGCTAAAACAGAAAATCTGTTGTTGCTTTGGAGAACAAGGTAATTGAAAGAAGATGATATCTCTGGCAGTGATGAGTGTCCCTAAATTAAGCTTGTATGTTGCAAAGCAACACATGTTTTCAATGCGTGTTCTCATCTATCCAATGAGCGTGGACTCAGACTGCATTGACTTACCACTACTTGAAATATTAACCACATGCTCTCTTTCCAGGGGAGGCTGAAGAGTGCTTCTCACAGTGATGTAAGGACTAAACCCATTTAGATCAATGTGTCTTGTCTTTCTCCTCTGTCTTCTCTCCGTGTCTCCGTCTCTCTCCCTCAGCTCCCCAGTCAAACAAAGCAGTGGAAACATTGATTTCTCACTTTTGTTTTTACACAACATTCTTCTATAAGGCTGTTTATATGCTGTGAAAGTGCCCCTGTCAGATGTTGTAGTGGCGCGGTAGCAGCCTGCACAGCCTCACCACAGGTCATATACATTTATGTAGACATTTACGGCTCATGCGCACCACAAACCGCAAGTCAAGGGGTTCAACCATCAGTGAATCTCACTTGGATTTCAAAAGCAACTTGTTGTTTTGTTTCATCGTGGGCTGCAATTTGCTTTCTACATCTCAGAAGGAAAAAATGGGCTCTATTTTCCACCTACAAGCAGCAGATGAGATTTGTGAGGCAGTATAATCCAAATATGTTGACACTTTGACTTATGGTTTGCGGTGCATTACAGATATTGACATCTGCACATAGGGTCAGAAAATCTGACATACAGTCGTTCCTTTCATCACATTAGAACCTGCAATAAAAGGCACAACTATCTACCTTATTTTCTGAGAGTTTAACATAGTGTACTCTCATAAGACCCTGTCAGTCATTGCTTACCTAACTGAATCTGTAATGCAGCCTAAAGAGTACACACAAGAGTTTCAAGAGTGAATACTGTTGTAAGTTTTATAACGTGAATCTCCAATGCACAAAAACTCATTTGTGCATTTTGCTTTTATTTTCTGGTGTTATTGTGATGATGTTGGCAGGAATATTAAAACTTTTATAGGTTTTAGCCACATACAATACTTTTCAGGTCTGAGGCCTTAACTTATTTACAGTACAGTTAGTGGCACATATAGTCACATACAAGAGTAATGCATTAGGGGACTTCCAGCAAATAAGTGCGTCCACCAGTGTGAGTGCAACTTGCGTGTGAGTTCATGAGTACACGAGTATGTCTACCTGTCTTGCCCTCAATGTGAGCTGAGACACTTTTTCCTCTCTTTGTACTGAAATGTCTCACTGTGTGTTTGTGTGTGTTTGGAGTGTAATGTTTTGAAATTAATAATACACAGATAAGTGCAATAACAGCACTTGAAGGAAAAAAAGTACCTTGACATCTGTAAAGCGGGTTAGAGTGATTGTTTATGAAAGTGTGTGTCAGAAACGTCGCTGTCCTCTGTGTGACACTAAGCCGTTTAGCGCTGCCCCGTATTGTCATGATAATAACAATGTTACCCTCTCTCTACCTTTCTTCTGACTCTTTCTGTCGCTCCCTCTCTTTTCTGTCTCTTCCAGGGCACTCAGCTCATCTTTAACGCTGCCAAGGAGCTGGGACAGCTGTCCAAACTGAAGGTACAATATGTTTTTTTTACACTATTTGGCACTGGGAGACTCTTATCGCTTGGAAAATATGAGATAGGGGCAAAAGAGTGGATAAATTGGTCATTTTGGTTTGTCATCTGCAGGAGCATATGGTTCGTGAGGAGGCCAAAGCGCTCACACCTAAGCAGTGTGCTGTGATCGAGCTGGCCCTGGATACCATCAAGGTATTGTTGTATAAACAGATTGTGAACAGGTATGACTGTTGGAAAGCTGTAAATTACAGTTTGTAGGTCAAATTTCATGACAGACATTTCAGCACAGACAAGACTAAGTTTGTGAGTTATCTTTTTTAAGGCTTTACAGCTCTGTGATTTAAGAAAGGTTATGAAGAAGACAGGTTAGGAAAGTGGATTCTAGATATTTAATAAATGCATCAGTGCTCTGATTGAGCTGTTAAGGCCCTGAATTTCTATCAACTCCAGCTACAGAGACAGAAATCATTCGTAGCCTAGCCAGATTCATATGAAAACATATAAATTAATGTACTCCCCTAAGAACAAAAGCATTCCCAGGAAGTTAACGTCAGACATTACAGGAGGTCATTCTGTCAGATATCTTTAATTACTCAAGTCGTTCCTTCTTTAAGAATCTTTTGCAGTGGGACATTAGTTAACAGCTTTTTTCTGTTTTGTCTTGGCTGTCTTTTTGTATGTTAGCAATATTTCCATGCTGGTGGTGTGGGTTTGAAGAAGACTTTCCTGGAAAAGAGTCCTGATCTCCAGTCCCTGCACTACGCCCTCTCCCTCTACACGCAGGCTACAGACAAACTCATTAAGACCTTTGTCCAGTCACAGAACGCACAAGGTAACCTAATCTTCTTCACTCTCCTCGCCATTCTTCTCTTTTTCTGTTTCATTTTTCACACTAACTCCAGTGTCTTTATTTATGAAATGTGGTCTAATGTTACTTATTTCTGTAAACTCTACTAAGACCACACTCAGAGAAGCTACTCTACTCTAGTGTTCCCTGCTCCTTTGTTGATGTTAGGGTTTCCCAAATGCCAAGCTCTATATACTGAAAATATCTGACATGCTTTGTAGTGCATAAAGTCATGGCTGCAGCAGAACAATATTTATTATTTTTCCCTTTACTCTGAAATGCTGAGTCTCCTGATAGCCAGCCTGCAGAAAGTCAGAGACTATTCTTTACATGATCTGACAGCCATTTGCAATGGAAAAAAATAAACATCCTCCCTGTCTTCTCTCTCGCTCTCTGATTTCATTGCCCAGCCTCTATCCCACCATCAGACGGCTACATAACAGTCATCATCTTTGTGGAAGCGCTGCTGCTGACACACTGTCCCTAAGCTCCGCTGGTAGAAATGCCATTACAGTGGATGATCATTAAAATTTGAATTTGCTATTTGGAGCATACCTAAGTAGATTTAGAGCAGTAGATCTGTGTGAAATGTTGCAGGAGTATCCTTAAGTAGAAATAACATCTTTTAGGGTGTTTCTCATCTTTAGGGACAAGACTTATAAATGTTGGTCTGTTTTTCTACTCTGCTATTCTTACCTCTGCAAACCTCATATTTCTACGTGTCTCTCCTTTCTCTGTCTACTCCCTCCTCTTGCCCCGTCTGTGGGCCAGTGTTCGGCGGGAAGGGGATTAGGTTCACCACTAGTGAGGATGTTTACCCAGACAAGGGTATGTGGTACTCAGGTCCAGAGCTTGAGACATTCAGGACTACCAGAAGTCTCCAAACCAAAGCCCAACTCCCTCCACCCTTCCACCCCCACCCACGCCATATGCATCCTGAAACTCCCCCTGCCTGCTCAAACTCATCCCAACAGACAAATGCAATGAACAGACTGAATTTACTTCCTCTCTTTTTCTCTCTATCTCTGCCTTCGTCTGTCTTCTACTTTAATGCACACAAACATGCCCACCACGACAATACGAACATATACTTGATGCATTCATGCATGCAATGCACACACTGATGTCTGTATGTATGAAACTGCACTGAATACATACGCCACGGACTGTATGTATGAGCAGATACTAAAGCATGATGTGCGGACATCAGACGAAAAGAATAGAAATGCATTCAAGTGTGGAGGAATCCTGATCGGGCATGATGTCACTGCGAGGGGCCTGCGGGCCACGCGTGTGTGCGTGTGCGTGCGTGCGTTTGTACACGTGGGCGAGAGTGAATAACTGACTGAGCGGGGTCAATGTGACTAAGTGACACTGTCCTTAAGGTTGCTGAAGCATAAGTACAGTGTATTGTCCATATCCAGCAGGGAACACAGAGAGGAAATACCCCCTCCACCACTGACATTACCAGCCCTCGCCGATGAAGAGGAGAGGCATTATTATGAAGATGTTGGCTCAGTTTGTCTGGGAGGGCCTCCTGTCCTTGCCTGCTCTATCATCACAAACGCACACACACACGCACACACACATAAAACCACAGCTCCCACGTGCAGCCCTGCTCTCCCTACAGCAGCAATGTGAAAAGGGTACTCGACTCACCCTCCTCTCAGATTGAACCAATCAGAATCTGTCCCTCAGGTCAGGTGGCCTGATTTGTCACTTCAGATCAGCATCAGAAGATTTGACTCTTTCTCACAAACACACTGAATTTGATGCTGGACAAGGTCTAGCACACTCAGTCCTCTCAGACTGACAACAGCAGTATATAATAAGATTACTGCTCCAGTAGGAGTTGCAGAATGTTTTGCATACACCAAGTAGATGATTACAGATGAGTAACCAATCTTTATGGACTCCAACTGAATGAAGACTTTGTACAGTTGAAGATGTCATCCTTAGATACTGCATGCTGTGAGCTGCATTTGTTGGGGTGTGGTGATACACTCAGCTCACGAGACACGATATTGGGTTCACGAGATCGAGACGAGATGAGATTTTAACTATATTTTTAAGAAAACTTCAATGAGGAAATACATGGATGTTCTTTTATTTGAAATTCACAAAATGGAAATAATGCAGATGCATTTTGAAATGTTTTAACTAATCATCTTGAAATGAATCACTTCAGTTCTACTTTCTAAATATATAATTATCATTGCACTGTAAAAGCTTTCCCCATATAGATAGACATTTTACCGATGGATAATTTTTGTATTTATGGAAATAACAACCATAAATACAAAAGTTAGATACAACCACAAATACCAAAAAGTAAATTATAAAGAGTAGAAAAAATGTATTTATAAATATAAATTAAATAAAGCATCCAATTATCACAAATTATAACATATTACTAACAACACAGAAATAAAAGTAAATTGCACAAATCATGTATCACCTAAATACACAAGTAGAACAACATATGTGTTATAATTTGGTAGTGTGACTCATTTTACTTTTTGCATCATTAGGCTTCCATATCTCCGCTGGACTCCCTGGTCCTCATACTTCAGGGTCTCAGTGTAAAGACCTGAGGTCAACTTTAAACTGCTCCTCTCCTCATCTCATACTTCTGACTGAGATCTTCTCAGCAGGTAGAAGCTGCAACAAGGTTAATGATCCACACGTGACATTATAAAAAGAAGATATGAAGTGCAAATGAGCGATAGAAAACCAATCGTCTTCTTTTTTGCTTAATTATTGCTTCGCGAGACAACATTCACTTCACTTTAGCCTCGCGATATCTCTGGGAACGAGGTCTCGTCACACCCTAAGTAATTTGTGAACGTGCAGTGAACACACACCTCGTTATGCTTTGGCAAGATCACAATACAAGTTTTTTTAATGTCTATTCTGGTGAAGATTTTTTCAATATGGACCTCTGATTGCTGTATTTATTGAAGAAGAAGCGCCTGTGTTTTCTTGGCAACCTCACACTGCTGCCTCCCAGCCAGCAAAGTTTCTTTCTCATCTTTTATGGACGTCCTCCATAGAGAAGATGAGGCCAGATGGATGACTGCTGCTCTCTTTGGTCCTGCTGGCGGCGAGACCAACAATCCCATAATGCTCCCTGGAGAGATGCACAGAGCTGCGTGCCAGGAACACTCTGCCGTCTAACTCCCACAGACACCTTGTTTAGTGGGTGGCTGGTTGGAAACACACACACACACATACACGGGCTGCTGGTTACTGCCACAGAGATACCGTTGACAGAGTGAAGACACTAATTAAAACATTGAAATTTAATGTCCATCTGTCGCCGTGTCATCCTGGAATTGTGTGTGTATTTGCAACTACTTGTTCACATGCAGCGCAAAACCACATAGACACACAGAAGAGTGATTGGTCCACCATCTCCCTCCCAGACAAAAGTGTTGGAGCCTGAGTGGAGCTCAGTCTTCTTCTCCCAAAAATCTAAACTTAGGCCCAGAACCAGAGTAGCTATCTTTGGTTTAGAGGGGACCAGCTCAAATCTGTTTGATGTTTGGGGTTGAAAATGCAAACACGAACCTCTGACTTGAAGCATGTGCATTTGTACTTAACTTTATTAGAGATTCTAATTCAAATTTAACGTTGACACATGTAAAAAAGAAAAAAAAAGGTGGTTATGTAGGTATCAATCGTGTCATCCTTCACCAACAGATCTGAGAGGCTGAACTGCTTCTCTCTCCTGAGCTCCTTCCCCTTTCTTGTCCTCCCTCCCTCTTACCATGCTTGGGTAAAAGCCTTTACCAAGGAATGGGTGTGTCCACTTGTCTTAAATGCATCTGAGCATGTCCTGACCTGACCTGTGTCGGGGGAACCACACTGTCCTCTCTAGCTTTTCTCTTACTGCCTCTAACTAACCATCCTGCATCCCAGCAGACACAGTGCGTATGAGTGGGCACAAATTACTGTCTTCACTGGATCCAAATTCTTAGTTCTTAATTGTTGAACCCCAGTCAGTCTATGATCACAATGCAATACGTCTTATAGAGTCTTACAGTGCCACTCATAGCCGCCTTGTCTGATCTTCTCCTTCCAGACCACAACATGCACACAAGCAAATCGCTATGCTTTATTTCAAGTCCTGCTGGTGATTATTTTAGTATGACGAAAATGTTCAGTCTTCACATCGACGAGGTTGGAGCCAAGTCCATTTCGATATTCGGTTTCTAAAAACTGAAATGGGATTGGTCTGTAACTTTGTTTTTCTATCAGAGTGAGGAGCAGACTTGGATCAGAGGGCACAGTGGCTTGTGTTGGTGTTTGGTCTGTGACAGGAGCACAAAGATTCCATATTTTCATATTAAAGGGCGTTAACATGGTACCTCACTCTCTGTCCTGTCAGGCTCTGGGGTGGACGATGCTGTAGGAGAGGTGTCCATCCATGTGGAGATTTTCACTCACCCCAACACTGGAGAGCACAAAGTCACAGTGAAAGGTAAAGAAGTGTGTTTTTTGGGGGGTTTTTTTACTCTGGAAATTGAGTAAACATGTTCATTCCTCTCCAAAGTCCATTCACTAACTGTGATACAGAGCTTTCAACTGTATCACACAGTCTTCAGCGGAAATAGTTTACACAGTTGTCATGGAGATAGTCTTAAAATTCTATGGTGAAATAAAGCTCGTTTAGCTCGCTTTTCATCTCTGTGACAGCTAAGGATAGTGCTGATGAAGGCTGATATGGTTTAAAACTCCAGAAAAAGATAGTAAATTGAATTTTTATAAACAGTAGCAGCATTTTAAACCAGTAGTTATTTCCTACTTTTACAAAATATAAGAGTGTAAATGCAAGTAAGAAGACCTGAGATAATCTAACAGAAACAAATAAGTAGGACGTCACATAGATGTACAACATTTCCACGATAGGGCACCTACAACTGCTTTTCCGCTGCCAAAAAATATGACTCATTGGTGAAATAACTGGAAATGTGGCCTGAGGGACAACCAGTATTTTCTTGTTCTGAATCTGTGAAAATGTGGAACAGAGGAGACTCTGTTCCACATTTTCACACATTGTCTCCACACAAATCCCTCTCTCACCCACCCACCCACTCCTTCCCACCTTCTCTTTCTGTGTCTCAGTGGTGGCTGCCAACGACCTGAGGTGGCAGACGCAGGGAATATTCCGGCCATTTGTGGAGGTCTTTATCATCGGGCCTCATCTCAGCGACAAGAAGAGGAAGTACGCCACCAAGTCGAAGAACAACAGCTGGGCTCCTAAATACAATGAAACCTTCACTTTGTGAGTGATAATAATGATACCAATTGGTTGTTTCTTTTTGAGGTTGTTGAAAATGACCACAAGGAGGTGCTTGTATAACTTCTCTCTCCTCTTCACCGCAGCACCCTGAGCAACGAGGTGGGTCCTGAGTGCTACGAGCTGCAGGTGTGTGTCAAGGATTACTGCTTCGCCCGGGAGGACCGCACCGTGGGTATGGCTGTCCTGCAGCTGAAGGACATGGCCTCCAAAGGCAGCGTAGCCTGCTGGCTGCCGCTGGGCAAACGCATCCACATGGACGAGACAGGCCTCACTGTGCTGCGCATCCTCTCCCAGCGCAACAATGACGATGTGGCCAAGGAATTTGTCAAGCTCAAGTCCGACCAGCGCTCGGCAGAGGAGGGCCGCAGCTAAGAGGCAAAGTTTAAAGCAACCTGCCTGAAGCTCAATCAGGTGCCGCCAACTATTGCCCTGGAGCTCTCCTGAGCCACTGCTAGCCACTGCCCTGATTATCCAGTGTTGCAAAAGCACACATAAGACAACAGCCACCACACATCCAGTGCTGTAAATACATTCATTTGAGTGGGAAGGACGCAGTGTTTAAAAAAAAAAAGAAAAAAGAAGCATCACTCTAGTTTTCTTCAAAAAGCACCTGTGTCTTTAACTGTTACAGATATTATCAGCCATCTTTTTGATGAACAATGCATAGAGTTTAATCATAGAGCGTATAACTACTTTCCTCTATCAGTAGAGGTCACTAATGCCATTATATACTAGCATCAGACACACACACACACCTCATTTGACGGGTCAGGGTGAGAAATATTGTAGCCTTTTAACGTTTTGGCTTTCTCTCTCAGTTTTCTCTGCCTTTTTTTTTTACTTTACCCCACCTACTTCCTAGCTCCTCTTGTCTCTTCCTCTGGCCCTGCATCTGCTCAGAGAAGGGACCGCAAGTGCCAACAGATAATCGCTGAAATATGCCAAGACCAGCCCTAAGCACAACAGGACCAACTGTCCGACTGACCCACTAACGACCACTACAAATGGCTGCGAGGCCTCAAAACATTCCAAATATCGGGAGGGGTACACATATTGAATACAAAGCACTATTTAGTTATGATAGTTTTAATTCAAATATTTATTTACTGCTTTCCAAATTATATTAATATGTAAATAATTCTATATATATTTATTCATATATTATATATGACGGACACATGTAATGGTATAATACAGGATTATTCGATGGACGTGTGGTACTTGAAAGATTGTCTTTGTCTGTCTTTATGTCTGTCTACCCTGTAACAGAGCACACTGCCTGACACCCTCAATGCCTTCTGTCTCGTTGACCCTCGTACAGTATGTCTGTCTCCTGTATAGCGACTGTATGAGAGATTAATCTGATGAAAACAAGCCTTCAAGCACTGTGATTCATCAGGAAAAAATATATATATACACGTTTGTGTGTGTGTGTGTGTGTGAGAGAGAGAGAATGAGTGTGTGAATGTATGATCTGAGCATGTGCAGAGCTCGTATTGTGCGTTGGTAAAATGTTGACCTCATGTAGCCGCCTGTGTTGCCTGTTACCTGCAAATGTAATCACAGAAAGCTGCCACAAGCAAAGAGCATCATACAAAAAAAGGGGGTGGGGGGGGTTGTTCTTGTTCTGATTAGACTTTGGAAATTTTTCTAAGTGTCTTTTACTTCGGGGGGAGGTTGCGTCTTATACCTTATGATGGTTATTTCCATCTATTTTTGTGTTACTACTAACATTCCAGACAGCCCTTTAGTGGGTATACAAGTTTGTCAGATAGAAAAAAAGACTTATCTTAAAACTTAACCACCTCCTTTTCTTACAAAAAAACCTTGCAAAATTAAAATGTGTTTGTAAAGAGATGATTAAAAATCCCTGAGACATTATTTCACAAAAACAACATTGCTCTACCTTGGTTACAAAACTGCACACCCTGCACCCCAGGGGGAGCACAAATCACCAATGATCCACCCATGATCCCTAATGATACAGCTGCAGGTGCTGTAACCCTGATCCAGAAGTCAGACCTCTTCTAAAAAAGGGCTGCAGAGCCAGACCACACCAGGTCTGGCGCTGACATTTAAAAGAGGGCCTACAGTTCAGTCTGTTACTCTAAATCAGTGTAGAGTGAAGAGTTAAGCACAGGGTCTTTGCTGCACCCATAATAACATGTTTATACTCTGATCTTTTTGTTTGTCTTTTTATGGAAATACACATCAAAGCTTTGAATAATTTAAAAGTTCAGTTCAGTACAGTTTAATTAAATGATTGATTATAATTCAATTGAAAAAGCAACTTAATGTTAATAGTTATAGTTAATAGTAAAGAATTTACTATTAACAGTCTAGCATGTCTCATAACTTCTATTTTCACTGAATGCTCCTTTTTAAAAAAAGAAAAGATGAATTGGTTTCTTCATCCAAAAGGGTTTTGTATGTTTGTCAGGCCAAGGAAATAATGTTGATGATTGGGATCCTTAGGATGACAGGGTGTGTATTTTATTTTTTTTAAAGTTTTATTTCATCTAACTGATGAGGGTCTCTCCCCCTGCAAAGCACTTGATAGTATCTGAATACTTCAACAGGCCCATTCAACAAGGTGTAAGAACTGAACTCTATGCATCTAATCTATAAAAATCTATGTAGATGAGTCATTTTTGAAACAGTCTTATAATGTTTACATTGTGGATTCTTCTTATATCAGCACAAGTGTTTGTCTGATATGTTGTAAATGCTGTCTCTATCGTAATGGGCCAAATATCAACAGCTTTATTAGAGACTGAAATTGTTTGTGGAACAGACAGATCCGATGGTCGTTGTGGGCATTGTAAATAGCTCGGATGTAACAAACACGTCAGACTATGTGAAGTGAAGTTTGCTGCTCTTTTTGTAGACTTGAATTTTTGCTCTGGGTGATGGGGCAATTGGGCAATTAAGTGTGTGGGTGCCCAACTGGATATGTAGCTATTATTGAGAGATGTATAAAGGCTGCATTCTGTACACACTGGAGGTGTACAACTGATTTGAACAAACAGTGCACAAAAACTGATCAATTGAAACTCATTCCCTAATTCTAAACATGTTGTTTCACTCTCCAGTGTATACAGCGTCTTTCCTTCAAAGATAACTTCAACAGTCTTTTAATAACTTTAAATCACAGGAAAACAACAACCACATAGCTGGAAATGCCACGAAAAAAAACAACAACTTTATTTATTGCTGTCGACAATGATATTTAGGTCAAGGAAATTTTTTCCTCCTTCAAATACTCAGTTTGCGTGTTGAGGTACCGAGCTGGTGTGTGCAACTGGAACATACACACACACACACCAGTTAAGGACGAGGACCGGATGCAGAAGCACAACGAAAAGCACACTGACACAAGTGGACAGACATGCATGTACTGCTCTGTCCAGCTGACCAGGCCACAAGGACATCTGCACAGTGACACCGGTCCTGTACTTCCAGAAATGGTGCATGATAGGAACAATAAAACATAAATGGAGAAAAAAAAAAAACGTTACTGTGCCAGCACGCATAATTATTTGATGTTACTTGCCAATCGTTGTCTCCTTTATTTTGATATTTCATTCTTGTTTTCTATTTTTCAAATGTTTGTGAATATATAAATATGTATTACTGATGATGTGTAGTGGTACAAAGTACTCGCATGGGAATTTTTTTATACATGAGATGTTTCTAATTTTTTGTTTTTTTTTATTCTGGTTGTTCTTATTGGGGGTTGAGGTTACAGGGACTGCAGTCTCATTGTGTTCCTGCTTCCAATAAAATATGAGGGGAAAAAAAGCTTTTCATTGCTTGTTTTCTACATTAACATCTGTGTAATCTTTTTGTGAGAAATTTCAAACTCATCAGAGAGCTACCTCAGATGTAAATCTTTGACCGAGCTTCTGACCTTTCAGAAATCACTCATCCCTCTGTAGTATTCAGCCTAATCCACTGACGATGAAGAGGTTAGTTACACATAGTCCCTTTGAAATAGCCAGAATTATTACATCTCCTGCAAGTCATGTGAATTTCAAAGGACTCTTTAGGCTCTGCGCAGAAAGGAGATCTTGAGGGAGTCTGGGATGACTAACTGCTCAGCGCGGAGGACGGGCGGAGGCAGGTATGGGAATGTGACGGGAAACACTCTCCTCACATCCATCAGGAGCTGTGGAGGTTGGCCATCAGAGCGGCCTTTGAGAAGCCCCTAGAGGAGCACAGATAAGAGATATGAGTCACACATTTTCATAGACTGTATATCAATATATCAGATCTCTCAGCTGAAGGCAGCACCTGGACAATACGGATGAAATTCAGGGTGACTCTTTCATCAAGGTCACTGTGGGGAGTGTAGAGGGTCAAAATCTTCACAATCTGTTGAACAAAAAAACAAAATAAAGACCAGCAGGAAGTTAAGTCTTGCACAAATTTGTTTAGTTTTTTCTTCTTCTTTGATACAGATGGGAAAAGAGAGACCCACCTGCTGACTGGACAGGGCAGTGCAGGTCTGACAGAGAGCCTGTGCATCCCCCTCTGTCTTTTTCGCTGCCTGCAGCAGCTGAACTGCCTGAATGAGGGGCTCCAGTGTGGCCACAGCACCCCCTGCCTGCAGACCCCGGCTACGCAGCCACTCCTCCAGCAAACTCAGATTATAGCTTTAATGATAAGAAAAAGACAGACCGATATTAGAAATAATACAGTGTGCAAGTGGACATAATAACATAAACACACATGCATTAGCCATTACTTTATAATATATAATTCATGTCACAACTGTTTCAGGAGGGCTTGTTTATGGTATCATTATGACAAATTGTGAGGCTGTAGTTTGTGGAGGTGTTATCTGAATTAAATGCTAAGTTGTGATCTTTTTATTACATTTACTGATCTTAAACTCATCTTCTAATAACCATGCTCCTACATTGGTCAGAGACCTTATGGTACTTCTCAGGATTTCTGGCTTGGTGTCCTACTGGGACTGTAAGTTGCCCTTTCAAAAATCCTCAGTTGGACAGATGGCTTTTTCAGTTTGAGGGATCAATAAGTGGAGCTCAAAGTGGATCATGACTGGGATCATTTTAACTGAGCCAGTTTTCAAAGAGGGATCAGTCATGAGCTCTGGTACCTGTCATTTTATGATACTTTTATTGTATGATGGTTTGTGAAATGTTTTGTGCTGCTTAGTGCACATTTTCTTGTTGAGTTTTGTGCTTTAATGTATGTGTGTGTACTGCTGAGTGTTCTGGTGTAGTTCATTTTATATCTTATTGTTGAGGTTTATGTATTTAGAAGGCACCATAAACTAGTTTAGGGTACTATATATCTATCCTTATATTGACATTTTAATGTACTATAAATTTGACACTGACTGGTTTCATTCAGGCTAAAACAGATGACTGACTTCACAAGAGAGACACATTTTGGAGGGTAGGTCCACTTTGAAATAACTTAATGCATAGCAACAGTGTGGAGATCAAGGTGGTTTAAAGGGTGTATCAATCTGAGCTAAATTCCCGTTGCATGCAAAGATGTTTTCTGATGAGAAAAAAGGCTAGTGTTTTTGGCAACACAACACAAATTAAGGTTGTGCAATGTAGAGAAAATCTTCCATAATTGCATATATAACTTTTTAAGAAAATGTTGCATGTGTTTCTACATGTATCTGTGCATGTTTCTACCGTATTTGCATGCCACGGCTACAGCAGCATATGTCTTTCCTCAGCAGCAGGCTGTTGAGAGCTGAGGCAGAGATGAGGTAGAAGAGCTGGTGGAAGGTCTGCTCCATCAGCGTCTGAGGTAGAGCCTGATGGGACATGGAGGTGTGAAGGGCTCCCAGTTCCCTCATCACTGACGCCATTGTGGGAACGTCACCTCCTACGGCCCTGGGGTCCGAGCCTGCTCGCTTCCTGGAGCCAACCAGCTTTGCCTGAGCGCCAGACAAACCTGGGATGGTCTCACTCTCCAACACGGCAGGGACTGAGGGAGAGGAGAAGGAGGAAGAGAGATGAGAGATGAGAGGAGCACTCAAAGGGAGACCGTCAGTATCTTCTTGATTAAAGTGGTACCTATGATGTTTTGTAGACGTGTCTCAGTGATGTGGAGGAGCTGCTGATAGGCTTGGATACAGAGGTCACTCAGGGCACGGATCAAGTCACTTAAGTCAGTCGTCAGTGGCACAAGGTCTTCTGAATCAAGGTTCTGAAAAGTCATTAAACCAGCCATACATTAACATCGTCAGTCAGAGTTTTCCAGACTGTTCAAAGGATGAGCACAAATTCTTAAGAGCTGTTTTAATAAATCAGCACTATGATTGTCTTTTATCTCTGCCTTTTACAGGAACCCAGACAATAAGATGTAAATGATATATTTAAGTTCATCCTACCTCTTTTGGGGAGTGCTGGGTCAACAGGTCATGCAGCAGACAAGCGTTCTTCAGCCATAGTGTTGTCATACCTATATCATTATTATGTTTCTGCAGAGCCAAGAAAGAAGAAAAAAGGTCAAGCTGTCACTTGGAGATTAAAAATGGTAAATGAAAAAATATCAGTGTTATTTTGTGTGTGAGAAAGAGGGGATGGGTTTTCTTCTGGTTTACTTTCTCCTGAGGGGACAATCACGAGAAAGTGTTTGTGTATGCCCTCTGCAAGTGACAATCTACCTGACAGGATGTGAACTGCCCTTATGCATTAAACCTCAACCATATGGCAGGTTTAAACTTCGGGTTACCTTCAGAGCTGTCTTCATGGCAGTGACAGTAGTGCTACAGAGTGAGCGTGCACGCGTTTGATCCCCGCTGCAGTCGGCCTGTCGAACACACAGGAAGAGCACGTTGGCCGGCAGACCAGGAGGTAGTGACAGGGCGCTGTCGACCCGGATGTCTGAATCACAGACAGAGAGCAGAGATAGCAGAATGTAACGAGGTCAGGTCATATTTGTCAGCAATCAAGAAGTTAGTTACAGTCAAAGTTTGTTCATGTGAGTCTCGTCACTGTTGGGTGCAATGCTACAAATCTGTGGTCTGATCTCATCATCCCAAGATTGCAAAAGTAGAGAAAAAAAACAAATATACAGTATAATTACTGTGTAAAAAAACACTCAAGTATATTCCCACAACTTTGTCTTGCCTTTCATTATTAACATCTTGCCTGATTCAAACAACTTTCCCAGGAAAATTCTAGGATTTCCAAGGACCAGTGAGAACTAGGAAAAGAGGTAGATGAAGATGAGTAATGAGTGCAGGGATCCGTCTCACCTGTGATGAGGTTCTTGATGAGTTTGGTTTCATCTCTTTTTCTACATTCAAGCAAACCAGTGACTGTTGCAGGCTTCTCTCGGGAAGGACAAGAGCCTTGTTGTGTGGTCAAAGCTGATGGGAGAACTGTAAAGGGAAAAACAAATTACATGTTTCATCAATACCACATTTTAGGAATAAAGAAAAATGGTGCGCTGACCAAACACTCATAGAATTTAATCTTCAGGTGAAAACACAGAAATCACCGAAATACACATCAGTGGAGAAAGGTTTGTTTCTGTGCCTTCATGGTTGATCTAATTAGACCACACCTTGCGTCAGGAGTCGTCGGAGTGTGACAGTGTTTCTAAGTTCCTTCATCTCTCTCCTCAGCCGCGCACACTCTTGCTCTCTGGCCTCCAGTAGTTCCTGCAGTTCCTTTACACACAAACATTTTGGTTTTGATGCTTACAGCTAGTTATCAAGGCGACTTATAATAAGCACATCCATAAAAAAATCCTCAACTTTTAAGTAGATTATGTCATAAGCAGCCAGTTCTACTTTGCTGAATGGAGATTAATAAAGCAAGAAAGTGCTGGAAGATGAGGGGGGAAAAAGTAGGAAGACGGGAGCATAACAAGGTCAGGAAAAAGTGTGACATTAAAATATGTGAGAACTGGTGGAACAAAGACCATTAGGTTACTTTTTCAATTCATACTCAGTATTTTACACAGTATCTCTCATGCAACACAAACGACTGCTTTAAAAATTCGATACCTGTCGTTGCGTAGCAGAAAAAGAAGAACTGGAGATTGCTTGACCGAGCTGGCACCTCAGCGCCTCCACCTCCTCCTCCTGCTGACTGCGCTGACTACGCAACTGGCTCTCCATAAACCTGAAAAAGACACAAAACAGAATGAATCCACAACCTGTAAATAATAAGATAAGAATGTGATAAATGAGTACGTGGCGACAGACTGACTTGTTGGCTACTCGCACAGCATCGTAGGCATGTGCCAGATCCTCCCCTCTCATTTTCACTGCCGGGTCTTTGGCCACATCCATCCTCTCCATCAGCTGGTCCTGTCAGTGCAAACATGAACACAGCAACATGAGGAAAACAATGTGGATGCTTGATGTATGTAAGATAACGTGTATAAAACGTTTGGGTAATGTCCCAAAAAGTGGAATATTTTACCATTGGTGTTTCGGAACCACACACTGAGACTTTTCTCTCGGCGCAGAGAGATGTCACGCTGAACCTGCGGACCTCCTCCGGAGATGGGAAAGTAGATGGGAAGGGTGATACGGAGAGTGGGGTGAATGACTGGGGTGACAGTGGAGTCGGGGAGGGAGAGAGAGTGTCAAAACTCATGCTCTGGGTGGAGTCTGTCCTTCTGTGGCCCTTGGTGCGCTGTTGCAAAGAGAAAAAAAAGTTTTATACCCAAATATTATTTTCTGAGAAGTAAGTTTTCAAAGTGTGTGTGGGTGAAGTTATGAACCTCGGTGAGCAGACTCATCTCTCTGAGGTTGTCGTATCTCTGCTCCAGTCTGGTGAACTCCCTCAGGAGACCCTGATACTTTCTTCTCTCCTCATCCAGCTCTGCCCTCAGAGCTGCACTCGCCTGAGTCACAGCCTGACGCACACACTCTGCACACACACAGAGGAGGAGAAAGAGGGTGATTGAGACACAAAGTGAGAGAAAGAAGAGAGAAAGAAGGAGAGAGGGGGGGGTGACCTCTGAAATAATGCAGACTATGATGCAAGCAAAGTGAGAACTTACCTTCTTGTGCTTTTTCTTGTTCAAGCAAGCGAGAGGAGAGATCCTCTTTCTCCTTGCTAAAAATGTCTTTTTCTCTCTGCAGGGCTTCCACCTCCTAACAGGGTGAGAGAAAATCAACAATTAAAACTCTGCTAAGCGTGCAACAAAAAGTAAAGGAAAGGAAATAAATCAAACAGCCCCTCAATTTGAAATGTGCCAAGTTATTCTTGAGCTGAAAGGCCTACTTGTGTAAGTTGAAGGATTTCCTGTGAAGCCTTCTCCTCAGCTCTCCTCCTCTCCTCCATCTCCTTCTCGCTGATAATGGGGCAGGGAGGAGGCTTCTCAAGTTTCTGGCTCTCTAGTTTCTGTATTGTCGCCCTTAGAGTTTCCAGTTCAGCAGCAGAGGACTCTCGCTCTGCATGTAAGGTCTCTCTCAAAGCAGCTCTCTCCCTGGCCTGGACAGACAGACAGATGTTGTCAGTATAACATGAAATGCCCTGTTGGTGAACACATTTTGAGGTTGAATCAAATCTTTACACAACCCTTCACCCCACCTCCTGGTCTGCTCTCAACTGCAACTGCATCAGTTTGACTTCCATGCCCTTGTTGAGCTCTCTGAACCTCTCCACTGAGCGTGCTTCTGTCTTTAGTTTCATCAGCTCCCTCCTGGCAGCCCTGCGGCGCACACAACACTGCATGAACACCACCGCCGCATGTACTCGCATATACGCCCGCCTCGCCAACCACCCACGCACAGTCGCCTGAAGCAACACAGCAGCCCGCTCCGCCACCAGCTGAGGAAAGAGAATAAGGTTAAGAACTGCAATTTCAAGGAGAAAGTGGATAAAAAGCACACTCCAAATAAACAGGTAGAGGTTGTTTGACTCAAGCAGGTAATGAAGGCTGTTAATCTGACCTGTCTGTATCTGCGGCGCGTCAGTGTGCCTCTGGTGAATGCCTGGATGGTGGTGGTGGCCTGTCGGATCATGAGGAATAACTGTCTCACTGCTACCATGCGGTAGGTCTTCTGGATTACTAAAGCTGCCTTGGTGTAACGTAGTGTCAGGGCCAGACTGTAAAAAAGTGTAAAAAAAAAAAAAGAGGAAAGATTATATATAAGAGTGAAATATTTAATGGAAGTTTTCAGAGAGAATACATTAAGATGTTTTGCTGAAGAAAGGTGAATACCAGAGTTATTTCAGAAAATGTAGCATTGGAGATTCATAAAATGTATATAAAACACAGACAAATGACAAACCTGGCACTGTTTTCATAGAGTAAAAAAAATGTAAGAATTACTGTATACAAATAGATGGTAGCCAACAAGCCTGGCACATTTGTTTTACTGAATTAATCATTTATGTCTTTAAAGAAAATAAAACATAAAAAATGTAAGCCAATGAGGGGACACATCATCAGCAGTCGCTCTACAATCTGGGACTTCTTTTACAGAAATAAAACAGAAATAAATCACAGGGCCTACTAAAATATTATAAAATGATTTGTGTACCAGATAAAAATACATTACTCTCTTTCACACACACACACATCTCTCACCGTCTGGCCAGAGTTCCTCTGCAGTATCTTTGTATAGTAACCGTTGCCCAGCAGATCCTGGAGTATCTGATCCGTGCCAGCCATCCTCTGACCCCGCTCTGGATGATCACAGCAGCCCCTCGCAGCCTTTCAGCTCTGAGCCTCTCCAGCAGAGCCACCTGACCAGCCCGGAAAAATACTTTGGTCTTTCCAAAGCAGTATTGGTCCGGATCTGAAATGAGCTGAGGGAGCGTCTTCTGGCACGAGGCCATGGCCTTCTCCTGGCTCTGAGGCCCTGGGAGCAGAACACGGTACCGACTGAAGAACTCCTCATACGTCCATCTGAAAACACAGATTTAGTTCAGAAATCTCTCAGAAACAGTTTGATATGTCTTGAACATAGTTTGTGTCTTAATTTTGTCTTTTTTTCCCCTGTTGCTCTACACCATGTTATACTTTCATTTAAGTTCATGTAATTTTCTTGCTACAGAAAAAGTTCATAAACTAGAAATGACAATGAAAACAAATAGACGCAACACTGTCTCAACTCTTACATGTTGGTGTGTTTAATAAAATTTGGACAACTGAGACTTCAATGCTGCTTTGTTGCATGGTTGGACATTAGCTCATTGTGTGTTCTACAGGATTGGTGCATTGAGCAGCTGTATATTGCATTTTGTAGACCTTTGACCAAAATGTAAATAAATAAATAAATAAAAGCAATTCAAGTATCATAGTTATGGATTATTTGTACAGAAATAATATTTTCTTACACAATATCATCATGAACTAAAACAAAAGCTGCCTAAAAGTTAGGACATAAATCTAAGACCGTATGTTATATAAATTACACACAAGCTGTATTAATTGTGTAATTGGTGTAGTGTGATAATTTAAGATTAAGGTATCTTTGGAAAACACAACACTGCTCGATGTTTCTCTATCATCCATGATTTAGAAAAGAGGAATAACACTGAATAACATTGGCTTGCTTGCATGACTTTCTGAAAAGATTAAGCTATCAAACTGCCTGAGAGCTCGGCAGAAAATAAGATTAATGTCTACAAAGTACCTGGATGGATAACCTGCAGCACTGATCCGAATAGTCTCCAACACACCGCAGGCTCTCAGCTGCTGGACTGTCCTCTTTGGGTCAAACCTTGCAAGAAAAGACTGTTAAGTTGCTATGTGCACTCATTTAACACAAAATCATTCCGTGCCTGAGCATTTAATTTTGTGAGGATGAAATTAATTCTTACACAAATGGCTCTTTGAGGTCGTTGGGTTTGATGCAGCGCACATAGTGAGGAGTGGTGCTGTTGAGTGTGTCCATCAGCATCTGTAAGGACTGACGGAACTGACCAAAGCAAAACAAAACACAATGTTAAGACACAAAGAACAGGGATGGGCTGTAAAATTAAGTGAACCATCAGTGAATGAGAGATGAAAGTTCACCTGGAAGCCGACAGTTAGTTTATGTTCTCTATGGCCTCTTTTCCCTGATCGGACACTTCCATTGGCCACCGAGACGTTTTCCTGCTGCTGGAACAACTCAGCCACCAGCTCGGACTGACAAACACACAAACACACACACAGTCACAAATGAATGATCCCCTCTCCACACAGAAATTAAATGAATTGATGAGATTTGATAATACATGACACATATCTACCTGACTTGCTTTCAGAATGTTAATGAGTTCCTCAAAAACCGTGTCTCGATTCTTGTCTAAGAAACTGCCACATTCATACTGCACCTGATGGAAATTATTAAAATAAAATGCGTCAATACAAACAAAGTCATAGAGCAGAGAATAACAAATTGCTATGAGACAGTTGTTATAAACCTGAACATATTCAGGCATCTCACTGGAGAACTAAATTACAGATGCTGATCAGTGGTTCAGGAGATGACCACCATCACTCACTGTGTCAGCGAAGTGCAGAACGATGAAGGCGCTGTTGGACATGCGAGGTTTGCGGAAGTGTGGGTGGGGCTTGCTGGTCAGATGCTGGTCATATAGTTTCCTCGCCCAGTTCTCGTCTGAACCTTTAGGCATCTGATCATCCACACAAACAAAGATCACAAAGAATTTGGTAAGTGTCTCAGATCATCAGAGTACAGTACACAGCAGCTTCCTATCAAACAGAAACGACCTTGGACAATATGAAGACAAGCACTGTATGTGTGAATGTTTTAAACAGCAAGAGGGCAAGAGACGAACAGCATGACTAACCCTGCACTCCTCATCTAACAGATCAAACAGGCCCAGTTGTCCTTCTATGAGATTAATACACTGCTGATTGTCACTGAATTCGATCCTGCTCCAGGCCAGCTCCTCCCGGATGTACTCCTCCTGCTCCAAGTGGAACACATGCTGCAGAAAAGCACATCACAGTTTAGCAAAACTAATGACATAAAACTTAAAGATTGAGAGAAAAAGAAAACAACTGCATTCATTTTAATAAGGAAGTTCAAGGAGGCAGAAGACCTGAAGGTCCTGATGATAAAAACTAAGAAGTGTGCAGAAATATTGAGACTGTGGGTGTACCTTGGCTATGAAAGTTTGTTTCCCTCATGATAGAGAGGCAAAGACAGAGCAGCACTGACTCCTGCATTAGCTAGCCAAAACACTGAACCACGGCAACAAAATGTGCCTTCAACAGCATAGCTGAAGACAATATGGACATTAACTATGAAACAAAGCCAGTGATGATTTACTACAGAGGTGATAGAGTTCATTTCTTGAAAACTGTGACAGACACTGAAAATATTACAGCTATTAGAGAGCCAGAAAGACATCTTGGTCCATCACATAACTTACCCTGTTGAACTGCTGCTGCAGTTTTTCATTTGCATAATTTATACAGAACTGCTCAAAACTGTTGCGGTCAAAGGTCTCAAACCTGCCCAAACAGAGGGAAGACTTGTTAGTCCAACTTGAAGACATCAGAGAGACAGAATTATTATAAATATTATTCATTACACAAGCTACAACTCATTTACTCACCCGTAGATATCCAGCACACCTATGAAGGATTTGACCTGTTGCTTCTGGGTGCGCAGAGCAGAGTTGAGCCTCTGGACGGTCCATGTGAACAGCTGGCCGTAGATGTGTTTAGCCAGTGCATCTCTGGCTTCTAAAGACTGTTGACCAGTTATAGGTTTGATCAACATCTCTCCCCCTACAGCTAGCCTACGATGGCACAACCAGTGGGCCATCTGAGGGCCCTCAACTCCTAACAGCTTGGAGAAGACAGCCAGAGAGCGGTCGTCTGCCTGAGAATAGACAAAGGACTTAGGTAAACTAAAATACTGCACTACAAGGGCAAACAGCTGAACATCAGAAATATATTTCTTACATCAATATAACTCCGGTCAGAACTTCTCCCACTGGCTTGGATATTGACATTCCCCAGGTGCAAAACAGCTGCCAGGATCCTAAAGAGCTCCATCTGTTGGTCTGGCTGCACACCTGCACCATGAAAGGAAAAGAATCGTCCAATTTACCATCCTGACTTCAGGCCATTATCAAATTAGAATTAAGTGTGTGTGTGTGTGTGTGTGTGTGTGTGTGTGTGTGTGTGTGTGTAATTTTATACCCAGAATGATGAAAGCATTGCGAGTTCGCTCCAGGTCCAAAACATCATCAGTACCAGGTATCTGCATCTCTCCTCCCTGATTGGTATAGCGGAAATGTTCAGGAGCATCTGGAGAAGGAACACAAAACACTCAGACAACACATAACATAAAGAGTATTGATGATACAGTTCAAAGTTCATGATGGAGAGCAGATGGATTTAGTGTGGATACTGTAATTTTAGACATGTTGTTAACATGTTGAAGGGTCGCCTGTGATTAGAACTCACCCAGTTTGAGAGATCTCATTTCAGGCAGCTCCCTGGAGGCACACAGTTGGTAAAATATGTGGTAGTTTCTCTCTGCTGATGCCTTACATATATGAAAATATACAGCATAAATATTCATGGACAGCTGCATGAGCGAGGAAATGCATGATATTTGTGGCAGAAGCTTTAAGCAGCTTTAAACTTTGAAAGATTCTTAAGAGGAGAAAATCCTCAACATGAAATGTCTGGCTGACGTGAAGAAGACTTTACCTGAAAGACGACTCTTGACTTCTCTAACAGATATGTCCTCATGTTTGCTGCAATGATGTCCCCATTTCTGCCAAAGCCAATCTCGATGTATTTCCCAAAACGACTGCTGTTGTCATTCCTTGTCGTTTTAGCATTGCCAATAGACTGGAGACAAAAACACATACAGTAGCTGTCCTTGTTTATGCAGTATCTTAACAAAAACATAACTGCAAGGAAAGTTATTACTTTTCATTAAACATCTTTTTGTCCATCCGTTACCTCCATGATGGGGTTGGAAGCCAGAACTCTCTCCTCAACGCTGGTCTGCTGTGCTGCTCCTCCAACCACAGCAAAGTATCTCATGGTGAATTTGGCTGAGACTGTTTTCCCTGAGCCGGACTCCCCACTGATAATGATAGACTGGTTTTTCTCCTCCCTGTACACACAGATAGAGTGACTACCAAATCCCATATCAGGGAAGTTATGCTGGAACAGTCACTTTTTTATGAAGTATATTATTAGTATATTTAATTTTATTGTGTGCCATTTGTTATAACATGACCTCTGACCTGGTCATAGTGCGGTAGGCCTCCTCAGCTACAGAAAAGATGTGAGGTTCCATGTCGGCCATGTCCTGACCGCTGTAAGCATCTATCACCTCCTCTCCATATATGGGCAGCTGATCATAGGGATTAATGGCTACTAGCACAATACCTGAAGGGATAGGAAAAGAAAGTTACTGCAGAGTGTGGATGTTGATGAGACTTAGACTTACACAAAAAGATCATAGAAATTAAATATCATGCAATAGTGATATTGATTTTCTGTACAGAATATATACAGGTTCACAGTTTGTCATGTGTCTTAAAAACAACAGCGGGCTGCTCATATGAATATTAAAACAGGTTTTGCTCACTGTAATCATTCCTCTTCCTGTTCATACTGACCATTAGAAGATATCCTCAAAATGTGCTGACAATGTAAGTGATGAGGGACAATGACAGAAAGTTCAAAGGCCTTGTTTTGAGCAAAAATGTATTTAAAAGTCTGAGTTAGTAATGAACTGGAGTCTATTTCTTCCATATTCCTTTTAGTTTAAAGGAAATCCCTCTTTGTGTCTTTAATGAACTGTGTTTTCTTGTTCAGCTGTAGTGGGCATGACCATGACAAAGAGGGAATTTGGCACTAAAAACCCAGTAACTTTCAAAGATATAGATTTGACTCATTTCAATGGCTGAAGCTTCAAATTAAGTTTTTTTTTTACACATTTGCACAGAGGAAAAGCTGGGGATCACTCATACTAAAAGTGCTTTATGAGGGGATCTCTTTGTTGTCATTATGAACAGGAGGAATGATTACAGCAGTAGAAACATGTCAGGGTTCATTTAGGCACCGGACATTTGTTTTAAGACAGAATTGAAGAATTGTCAACCTAACCCCATAAAACAGGAAGAGCAGAAGTTGTAACTCCAGCATTCTCATTGCAAATTAAACTGCAACTACAAAAAAGTCAAACCAAACAACACTACTCATAACTATACTGAATATGAAGTTATTCAGTATAAGTCATAAACACACTTATATAATTCTCTTCCCATAAATCTGCACCATTTAAATGGTAGATGAAGTGCAATGAAATCTACAGCCAGTTTTACACAGCATGAGTTGCCTTCCTGGTTCAACCTTTAAACCTCCTGTAGAACAGATATTATGAGCGATAATCATAAAACAGAAGCAGACGGGAGCTGCCTGTTTCTGGCAGTTAACCAGCACACATTCCCAGGACCTTCTGTCACTTATGTTGTCCTTCTTTTCGTTAGGCATTCATGTCTTAAAAAGATTCACTTATATCTCTCTGGGTTGTCTGCTCACCACAGTATGTGTAGATGCTGCTGTAGTCCAGGAATCGAACCCGCAGGTTGTGCAGGACAGCAGGCTCATGGAGGAAGCTGAGAGCAGTAAGGTCATTCTCGCCCTCCAGGATGTCTGGGTTCCCCAGCGGTGGGAGATCAGTGGGAGACGCCACTGGGTACTGTACCTCCTACCAATGGAGAATTGAGTTACATGTCCTTGTTGGAAGTTTAATTGTTTGCAAGGAGTTTGGCGGGATAGTGTTTTATAATCATGGTGTTATGTGTCTCACCTTTTCATTGGAAATCTGTAGGAGTAATTGTTTCTCTCCAGGACTGTAGTCTTGGAGGAGCTGAGCTGAAACCCAAACTGCATCTGGGTCAGGAATCCACACACTTGCTCCCTAGTAAAGGAACAGACTGCTTTACAATAGGTGTGTACAGTATCAACTGTAAAATGTGTTGATCAGTTTTAATGGTGAACACAATTGAGCACACTCAGCACATGTTGGTACCATTTGGATCCCTGGAGAAGATATTTTCATTACATAATGTTTTATTTCCTGTGTGACACTGCTCAAGTTCAGGTCACACTTCCTGACCCCACCCAGACATGATTTTTTGTCACCCATCAGCATAAAAGGCTCCTAAACAGTGTTAAAAATTAACACTCATCTTCCTACTCTTAATTACCTACATGGATTAACCATTATCTACCAGCAACATGTCTTATTTACTTAATAATGTGCTTGATTTACAAAATGAGTGCACACAAGTGCTGTGAGTATATTTGATTAATACAGATGATACATTATTGACCACCAAGTAATAGAGTGAATATATTTACTGCAACATAGTGACTCAAACACAGAGAAATCAAAACAGGTGAAGTCTCATTAAACAAGTTTGACACATCTTTATGTAAATTCACATACCTGACAGTCATACAAACACAAAACATTTGTACATTATTAACAATATAATTTTTATTCTAGACCCACAAACCTGCAGTGAAGAATTATTGAGTGCACATCACTTAAAAAAAAATCCACAAACCAACTCAAGACAGTCTTACCTTGGTGTAAAGCTCCAGCGTTGCCATCTTAACTACTTTGAGTACACTACAGGGAGGTCTTATATCAGGAGACAAGAGACATCTACACATCCCTATGAAAGAACAGCTGCTACGTCCTGCAGAAGAGCCACTTTGTGATCGAGTGACTGTGTTTGCACTTTGTCCAGGCTCACTCTGAGACATGAGGACTGTCAGGTTAACAGTTAATCTGCAGGACGATGCAGTGATTGGACGGTGGTTTGTGAATGTGCAGAGTTGGATTTATTACTGAAAGGTAACTACAGGTTTACACATGCATTTACATCGAGAGGGGGAAAAAAAAAGAGGCAAAAGCATCAGCCTTTAGTGATATACCGATTCATTTTAATAAGTAATACAATCAAATTCATTTCAGCAATCAGCCTGCTGATATAGAGAAGGGAATTTCATGATTTCAGCTGGTTACATGATTCACTAAAACCTTGACAAACAGGGATAAAAAATACAAAGCCATTATTCTTCTGATAGTAAATGACACCACGTTAAAACTCAATCTTGACTGTAATTTGTTTTGTCACCAGTTTTGTGCGATGAGGAGGCAGCATGTGTGTGGTAACATTGACACTTTTTTTTTTGTATTGTTGTTGTTTGTTTTAAAGAAACATGGACTGAAGCTATGAAGGAAACAAAGCCTTGGCACACAAACAGCAATGTTTCACAACATCAGTGAGCACCTATATAATGCTGAAGACAGTTAAAACCAGTAATAATTGTACAACAGAAAGAGGTTTCAAGTCATTTCCTTTGCCACTGTGCTCAGCCCCGTCATGTGTACTTATTACTTTCGTGTTAAGTTGTATAACAGCAGGGCTAATATAATTACTTACATTTAAATACAAAGCAGTCTTTAGCTACACAAACCTAAACCCTTCCCTCAATGACACGTCTCCTCTTTGGTCAATACTGAACATGACTCACAGGGTAACACCGCTGACATGAGACCAGAGAGAATATTTCTTGTAAATTACAACAGTAAAAACGTGACTATCCACTCAAATGGGTGCTCATGAGATTCAGACTACACCGACCACATCAGTAACATCAGCCACCTTCACCTTAAATTTACTCATCATGGTATAGTTCAATCTCAACAGTCTGAGTGTATTATTCATGGAGTGCTTCGTAAAAATTCATGACATGTTGAAAATACAAAACGTTCATTTCCAATCTGTCCTAAACAAGCAAAATTGCTGACGTAAGGTGTTTGGATTTGACTTGATTGTTGCAAAAAAGAAGAGCTTTTTTTTTTTTTAGTAGAAAATACACCTCACATCAAACGCTGTTGTTTCTTGGTTGGAGAGGGGGTGGGGGTTTTTAATTAATTTCTTAGTCGAAATCAACTCAGCTCAAACTTGCCCCATTTGATAGGCGCTGAAGCAAAGAGTCCCATCCGGCAGAGTTTAGATGAATGGACGTGTTTGAGACTCCGAGTCTGGGGGGGGGTAAGACAGTTTTTTAAGCTGTACTGGTGCAAGTCAGGTTTAGGTTTAAGTTGGACAGGAGATACCAGGGGAAAGTTCTTTAGGGCTGGACTGATGTAGGACTCCTAATGTTCATGGTCATGTGTGTGCGCAGGTGTTGAACAAACCCATCCGGACTTAGAAAACTCCTACAAGAGAAGAGAATTGGGCATAAGTTGCATCTCATACTGTGTGACTGAATTCAAGTGCAAAATTTGGGATATTTGAGAAATGAACAGTTAAAGTCAAGAGTTCGTTACTTTTCTGTCTTATGTTTTCTGTGCAGGCTGTACTGTCTTGTCCTCATAGGTATAAAATTGTCTCTTAATGTCTCTCCACCCACCTGTGCTATACGCTGTCCATGTCTTCGCTGCCGTTGCCCTCATCCTTCAGAGCGTCTCCTTCGTTGGCAGCCTCCTCAACATGGGCCAACATATCAGCCATCAGTGCCTCCTCGAGCCTTTTCCTCACGCTGTAAACCAGCTCCTCCTGTTTCCTACACACAAACGCGACAGGAAACTGTTACAGTTGGCAGTTACAGCTGCCTTCAACAGCCACTGAATCAGCAAAGAGCAGATGGTGCCTCTTCACAAAAAGTGGGGTCATTTGTTATGGACTGTGGAAACGCCGAGCAGCCTCCACTCAGATTACAAAGACAAGAAAATACTTAAAAGAAGTTTAATACAAATTGATTTCTCCTTGTTTTATGTGCTCGATAGCTAGATAGATAGATAGCTAGATGGGTGAGTTCAGGAGGTGTTGAACAGTCTTATTGCTGTGGGGACAAACAATCTCCTGAATCGCCCCTGTTCTGGAGGAGTCGACTGCTGCAGCTGCTCTTCTGTCGCTCCAGGAGGCTGTGGAGGGGGTGTCTGTTATTGTCCATTATAGCTTTCAGTTTGTTCAGTGTGCCCCTCTCCACCACAGATAGCAGCTCCAGTCTCTTGCCCAACACTGAGCCTGCTTTTTTTGACCAGCTTGTTCAAACGCTTGGTGTTTTTGTCTGTGAGGCTGTGCTTTGGCATATAAAATGGAAGCTAATGAACATAAACAGGTAAAACATGTCAACAGAGATGACATTATTCACACTATCTGAGCAGTTATTTCATGTTTTTAAACACGCTGGCCTGATGTAGATCTGACCAAGATTTGGAGCAGCAGCCTAACTGCTGATACATTTTTCTCAAAAGCCAAAAGTGACATGAAAAACATTTTACTCTTCTGATTCTTTTGGAAATTAAACATGTGACAGTGTTTGCTGATCACCCACCTGATGTCCTCATCAGTGACTATGAAGGCCTTGCACAGTGGCTGTGTGGTGTTGAGCCAGACTCCCGGGTTCTTCTCCACAGCAGCAGACAGCTGGCCAGTAATGGGAGCGGCACTGGTGTGGAGGGCGCTTGCAATGGCCGACAGGAGAGTCTTGTCTGTGCAGCCTGGACCAACACCTGACATACCAGCAGGGACAAAAACACAAAAACTGTCACCATGATAATAACAATGTCACTTCATGATATAAACTGCTCACTCTGTCTGAACAAACTATTGGCGCTTTTCCACTATACAGGTCTAGCACTATTTGGCTTGAATCGACTCAATTTGGTATCAGGAACGACCTTTTCCATTACTAAAAAGTACCTACTCAATGTGGGCGGGGTCGTCATAGCACGGCTCCGTGTAACTGCCGTGACTTGGTTTTATATGCGACACAAACACATAAACAATGGAGGACATGGAGGCGATGGTGTACTTGCTGTTCAGTCTGTGGCCTTTTGTCACAAACTAAGCAAGAGAAGAGAGCCAAATCATTGTAATGCTGTTGCCGGTATTTAAAAACTCTCTGACCAATCAGTGGCCGGCAGTCTGTTGACATCACATTTTAGTATCGGCTCGGCTCGCTTGGAACCTCAGCAGAGCAGGTACTAAAAAAGTACCAGGTACCAGGTACCATCCCTAGTGGAAAATGTTTTAAAAAACGAGTAGAGTCGAGTCAAGCAGTGCTAGAACTGTATAGTGGAAAGGCGCCATATGTGAAACTTGTGTATATTACCTTGGAGGCCTTTTGGCAGTTCCATTGTTTTCACCAGCTCCTCTGCGATGTCGTAAGCATTAAGACCGCTCAGTTTCTTCTCCCAAAATAGCTGTAAACAGATAAAAAGAACAATATTAGCTCCAGGCAGTTTTGATACGAGTAAACTTGAGTAAATTATAGGCGTGGTTGTTAACCTGTCTGGGCTGATCGACGGCTTTCTGTGGATCTGTCTTAACTTTGTTGTTGGGATGGTTGGTAACCTTGGTGACAGGCTGCTTAAAGATGGAGGCTGTCTGTCTGACTGGGAGTGACGTGTTGAGGTCAGGTTTGCCCTGAAAGACAAAAGTCACACAAGGAGGATGAAGCCGGTGGATGACAACAGGGACACACACACACACACACACACACACACACACACACACACACACACACACACACACACACACACACACACACACACACACACACACACACACACACACACACACACACACACACACACACACACACACCAATTTAACCAAATTCAGTTCAATAACAAAGCTCAAATCTTCCTTAGTGTTTTTCTTATCAGCACACTGCCACCTGCTGTGTTAAATAACATAATCAACCATTACAGTTATTCATTTAACTTTGTTCCACCCAGACTCATCTGAGACTGATACTAGAGTTTAGTTATAACAATTCTCCTGCTCTGACAGGTTTAAATAAGCTCTCACTTAAGCACTTTATTGTCTTCTCATCTAATATATATATATATTCGATCCCTAATGACTGCATGAGAAAAAGTTACGTAATGCTAAACATTTTAAAAGCACAATAAAATTGTGGCACATGCTCTAAGGATACAAATGTTTATGTGAGGTTATTTAAAGAGGGGTTCAAACTATTAACACCTCATCAAATGCAACCAGCTCACATGCAAAAAATACACTGCATGCAAACTGACTCCAATTATTCCCTTCTCCCTATTTAGAAAGAAGAGACACACAAAAGTAAATTGGGATTTCGCCACATCACAGGTTTAGTGTCATTTTTCATTGTAGGTTTTTTAGCAGAGTTCATGCAGTGGACACGACTTTTTGTTTCATTGCAGAGTTGTTTGCGAAAACTACATAGATTAATTCAATGCTCGGATCTCAGACAAATTAATGAAATGAAAAATGAGATGAAATCAAATGAAATGTGGACAGTAAATATAGCGTATTAAATAATAAATGGAGAAGGATTTCAGACACAGCGAAGTTCACAGTCAGTTGTGTTTTAGCAGCCGGCCATCACAAGCCTGTATGTCTCACCTTATTCTGATTGTTGTTATCATAACGCAGTCTCTGCCGGTTCTTGTTCAGCTTGCTCATGAGCATCTTCCCCGTGCGGAAATCAAAGGAGCTGAGGTCCATCTGGTTACCGAGGTAACGGGCCAGCTGAGGCTTGCTCCGAAACTTCTTCCCAGATGGACTAACAGGGAGGCAGAGACACAAAAAAAAAGTTATATCATTTCTAATAAAAAAAAAAAATGTTTTAAAGTTAAGAAGACAAAACATCAAGACAGAAAAGTGACCACAGATGAAAGCAGAGAAACGAAAGTGACAGGTCACACTTCAAAACACACTCACAGCACACAGAAACATCACGAACATGGACATGCAACAGGTCAAACACAAGCAGAGCACATTCAAGTGGGCAATGACACTAAAATCACATTACTTTGTGAGATGGATGCAATCTTTGATGAACATTCATCTATCTAAAACCTGCAATCTATTAAAAGCTGAACTGTTTAATATATATGAGGATTATATCAACAACTTTTTCTATATGACATTCAAAAATTACCTCTATGATCACAATGTAAACATGGTAATAGTAACTTTTGACCAAATGTTTCATATAATGGAAAACATTGTAACTCCACTTGTGGGAGCAAAACAATATCGATTAGCCTGAGTAATGACCAACAAAAGGAACAACTGTGGGTGGATACGTGCTAGTAACTCATGCAAATGTATCTTACATCACACACCACAGTGAACAAGAGTAGGATTTTACAGTGAGCCTACCACAAACTATACAACCGACCCGCCTCCCCCCTCTCTTGCCTCTGTTCCTCATCTTGCTCTTCTGCTCTGCTAAATGAAAACAAATCTGGCGTTGTTGATTCACTTCAATGGGGAATTAAAGAGTAATTAACTGAGATATGACACTGAGGTTTTTTGTTTTTTTTCATTCATCACAGGCCTCGCCAGGCTGCAAGCTGCTGCTACTCCTGGCCTGAACGGCGTGTGACTGGTCGGCCTTCTTGCCCCCTCCCCTTCCCATCCCAAACTTTTTACCGCCCCCCCTCCTTATTCTACTCCTGTCTTGTTTCCGTTTAACTCTTGTGTCTTGTGCACCTGTAAGTTTTTGCAAGCTCACGTTGGTTTAGTACCTAAAGTAATAGACATCGCTTTTTCCAGCTGACAAACCCGACTTTCTGGTCACTTCTTCCATTTTCCAGCCCTTGGGGAGAGCAGTGCAATCCCACCTTTTCTTCTCCATTTCCCACGCGAGTAGCCTATAAATCCACTAAAAGTTACTGCGATTAACCAGATTGGATTTTTTAAGGAGATGTGTCGCTTTTTTGGGCGGCAGGCCTGTCGCTTCTTACGCTTTTGTTTCGAGCATATTACAACAACATGCGTCCTCTGTAATGGGATCTCCCTGCTAACAACACCTCGTCTCTTTGTCGTCGCGCAGATCGCTCCGCCGCGGACTTCGGCCGCATCACTACCCGCCTGCCTCGCCGGGACATGAGGGCTACATCCGCAAGGAAAACATAGGACAGCGCGGATAAGTGAAGACACCGCGAGGCAGCCGGGACGAGACAGGAAATTAAGAGGATTCTGACTTCAGAATAAATCCACGGATTTCGCACATAGGTGCTACTTCATTGAATGTAGTTAACCTGAGGACAAAATCATGAATGCAGTCAAGCTCCAAAATTACATGCATATTCAATTTCCACACTTTAATATATTATAATGTATAAAAGCAAATAATTATTAAATTCTATCTATCAGCAGAGGGGATATCCACTTACAGCAGTGCGAGAAAAAAAGGAGGAAAGTTAAACACCTACTTAAAATAATAAATACAGAACAATATCAAGTTTAATAAATAAAAGCTACAGGTGTTATATCACATAGGCTACAATATTTATGTAAACATAATTTGTGAAATGTGCAATTATAAACAGAAGTAATGGATCTTCTAAAGCAACTCAAGACAATAGTGACACTTTAAGTGTCATACTGAGATTGGAAAATACTGAATTGATTTACCATATTCTTGTGTGTATTCTTCAATATCCTCTAATATTTTTTATATCACTCAAGTTTCCCTCAAATGTGAGTCCAGCAACAGTGTAATGTATGTAATCATAAAGATCATAAAAAGTAATTTTGCTCCAACTCCAATAAATCAATTCTACACAAATTCACAATAAAATGACATTGATAAAATACATTTACATCATCACTTAATTAAACATCTTTCCAACTGAAAAAAATGTTTAAATTATATAATTTGTATAATACATTTGAAACTAACTGTAGCTGGATAAATTGATGTTCATAAGAATTGAAACAATTTGTTATTCGAGGGTCATGCCCTCCATACTTGTTCAAACACTGTTGTTGGACTGTTACCAGCAAATGTATGTGTGTACATCAGGAGGAAACATGCAAACAATGACACTCTTGGCTCTCAAATCATCTTTTTGTTGACTGTACCTAAGGTGGGAACAGAGTTTGGTACAAACACTTTGATGCATGATGCTCTCTTTACTTGGAGTCTTCTACAAAACAAGTTAGTGTGCAGTCACTGGTTGGTCCGGGCTGGTTTAAAGCTTTTCTGCAGGAACTCTGCACATCATCATCATCATCATCTATCTGTCAGTGTCAGTCTGGGAGGTTTCTGATGCCTCACACTGCTGTGGTTCCACAGACTAATTCTAGTATGAAGGTTGTATTGTTATTTTCTCTTCTGATGTGATAATTTCACTGACGAGGGGTCTGTCTCTAAGTGTTTTTATGTTGCTGCCTGTCTTTACCAGGACACTCTTGCAGAAGACATTTTTAACCTCAACGATGTTCTCCTGGTTAAATAAAAATAAAAATATACAGTTTGAGCGTTAGTATTTGTTTTGAAATATATTACCGGAAGTGTTGTTCTCTTTTCTGTATGCGTTGTTTTTTTTCTTTCCACCTGCATTCTACGAAGACCCGCCCTACATTGCCTCTGATTGGCTCTGGTCCTGATATTCTCACCCTAACCCACCCAATTTTACGCTTCATGTCTAAACCTAACCAATCAAACTAACGAAGGCGATGAGTACTAGCCAATCAGAGGCCGAGTAGGGCGGGTCTTCGCGGAATGCGGGTGGGAAGACAAACAGGGCATTCTGTATACATTGGCGCTGACGGCTAGCAGCACAGCAACCTATGGGAAACATAAATTTGGCTACAGCTACATATAGACCATAAATACTATTCAGGAAGGTGCGATGACAGCAGTCATGGACGCCACTGAATAACTAATTCAATCAAATGCAGTAAAACAGCGTCCTTCACTCGCAGCTCTTTCAGTAAAACCACATTTTTGAAAGTTTGCTGTCAGCTGCATGAAACTGGAGAGCCATTTCACCACGACAATGCCCACCGTTGTCATTCAGAGCTCGGGAACCGGCTTTTATGAATGAACAAAGTAGATCTTATCGACCAAACACAGACACCATTTTATAAGCATGTCATGCATTCAAAATGCTTTGTTTATGAAACCATAATGCAGGGGGGGAAAAACCAAACTGCTCTGCAAAGGTTCAAATCTATATCGAAATAATAGCGCACTGTCGACGCAGTTACACCGACTCCATGCATGCATAATGTTCAACACCGGCTGTAAATATCAAATAACTCCTCCATACTGCTGTGATGCTGAAAAACACGGACATCCTCGCTAAAGACCCCAGCAGTGCTACTTGCAAATGCGAGACCACCGAGTGCATTTGCCTAATCGATGATAAACATACTTTTACAAATAGATTATGAAAACGACATATCGCGCATCAAACGGCACAATAACAATTCAAACCTTCGCTGATCGTTGCATGAACCTTCAACATGATGTACTTACTCGTTTTTATCCATCTTGAAGACACTATCTCGTTTCCTCCCTCTCTCTCTCGCTATGTTAAATCCCTTCTCCCCTCTCCTCTTTCAGTCCCCTCCCCCTTCCACTGGAGAAATGAAAGACATTATCCACGCAAATTTCGCTGTCTGGCTGATAAAATGAGTATAATGTCTGGCCGAAACTAACGTATTATGAGTGTTCAATAGGTCCACGATGCACCTGAGAACATCTGTTATTAATAGTGCGTTATTAATATTATTATGTGTACAGTACAAATAATAGCTTCAGTGCTACAAAGATCCACTTCTATAACTGTCCAATGCAAAAAGGAAATTAAAAATTCCCTCCAGACACGTTTTAAGATACATATATATATAGAATCTACTTTGAATAATAATTTGTCTGATCTCTCTCTATTATCTTATTAAACCCCGTAAAATAGCATCTCCTCCCACATTATAAATCTACAAGCATATAAAAATATTTAAATTTCAAAAGTTTAACTTCTGGACACAAATTGTGTCCTACTTCACTGTTAAAGTCCATTCTCCTTGTTAGTGCACCTGAGGCTTCAAGTTTCCACATCACACTTGTGCGAGTTGAATATTGGACCAGAACTGGCTCCAAACTGTTTGTGATCACCACCAATTGGATTTTTGATGAGCTCAGAGAAACTTTCCACTTTCAGCAGATGAATGTGAAAACAGCCTCTAGTGTCAAACACTGAACATGCATCATTCTGCACAGTGAAACTCAAACATCCGACTGCAGGAACAAGAAGAAAACCATATTTTTGAGTGTAAGGGAACTTTAATCAGTTCCTGACAGATTTATTGCAGATTATTAGCATAAATGCTAATGCAGCATTAGGACAACATACATTTAAAACCCTTTGACCAAGCAGTTTAAACAAAATATTTTAATGGTAGAGATTTTACAGAATAAGTGGACACATTGGGTAAATCACAGATTTATTCACATTAAATAACAATGCATCAGAAACATCATTTATACAGAGTACATCTCGTAGTCCAAACTTCTAACAAGCCCTCAGTGACTGATTGTTGAGCCATGGCTTCATCATCACACTATCTCGTGTTGTGAAAGCAATCCACCCATGCGCCCATTCCCAAGCTCTGGTCCTGTAGGCAGACACACAGCCCAGTCGTTAGCAAAATGTACATCAACACATCTGTTTGAATGTGTGAAGAGAACATCCTTCCTGTCTCAAGGCTCAAAATCTCATGCAGGTCAGATAGGAGTTACAGGGCGGTGATAATGGGATTGATGAAGGGCTTTGGATGAGGAGGAGAAGGGGCATCAGGTATTGGAAATTTCAGTAGAACATTATAACAGAGATATCTGCATGGGATTAAAATTAGGTTGTTGTTACACTATAAAATAAAAATAAAATAAAAACATTACACTTGAAATCTGTTGGACCTCTGTTGGTCTTAACTTTGTTTTGAATCTGAAAGCTTTAGACTAACAGACACATGAAGCCTGTATGTCTGCACAGCTGTCATTTAAAACAAGAGCAGCTTGTTCTATGGCCTTCAGTCCCAATGTACAGTGAGCCATGGGTAGTAAACACTGCAGGTGTTTTACAATAACATATTTCTATTCTCAGAATGGGGATTCCTGTCCACATACACGATGAAAAGAGTTTCCAAAAATACACCAGGTGTATCAAGGTGAGAGGGAATTTAACCATGACTCAGAGGGACAGCTACACATGCGTGCATCTTATCAGGAGAACATGGGTGGGGCTAAAGCTAATGAGCAATCCAGCTGAACTGAGCGAAACAAAGTGTGTGAATGAACCGCTCAGTAACATGTGTGTTGGTCACAGTAACAATACACTCACAATTTAGTTGAATGAGACTTTAGTCATCCTTTACGAACTTCCCTTTGATGTATGGCACGTAGTCTAGCACTAGTCGCCAGTCTGTAAAGTGAACAAGCGCCACGCTGCCCACTGTTCCCCAGGCAACCATATTTGGTACCCTGGATGGAAAAGAACAATGGTATTCATAAATTACTCAGCACTTTAAATTACGCACCACCATTTAGTTTTCACTTTTTGCCTTCAATAAATATTTTTTAGTTTTATTTTATATGTTGTTAATAGCTTTTTAAGTATTAAAAGGTAATTTTAAAATGATCATACAAATAAAAAAGGGTAACCATCATGAAAGCCACTTCAATTAATGATTATTTTTAATAATTGATTAATCTGTCAGTTATTTTCACAATTAATAGATGAATCATTTTATCTCATAAATGTCAGAAATCAGTGAAAAATTATCCATCAATGTTTTCCAAAGCCCAACGTGCAACCTGAAATGTCTTGTTCAGTCTCAGTTAGCAGGTTTCAACCCAAAAGATAATCAGTTTGCTATCGTAGAGGAATAAAGAAACTGCTGGTTGGTTTCTGTCAATTAACTAATTAATTAACCAACTAATCCTTGTAGCTAAAAAAACAAAACAATCAAAACATTACTTCATTTCTTAATTTAACTTAATTTCTGTTGGACTTTAATAAATCACTGATGGGACAAATTGTCAATTAATTAGTCAACTGAAAGAAAAAGTAATTTAATAATTGATTGGTTAGTAGTCATTTTCTTTGAACACTTAATAGATTACTAACAATATGTTAAAATATTATTTGGTATGCGTTTTCATTTATTAGATAACAGATAAATAAATACATTATAGACCATAATAATCAAAACTAGCTCTCTTATAGTCTGTGTGCACTCTCCAAGGTCACTTAATGATTGGGTTTTTTTTGTTTACTAAAACAAACAAAAAGCTGTCAGGAACTCTCCACTGTGATCACTGTGAGAAAAACCATTAAATTTGAGGAGGAAGATGAAGACATAAAAAAGACACGTCAGTACTGTCAAACATGCTAACTAAATTATGATCGTCTCTAATGATAGACTAATTGTTTCACACTCTGGTCATGTTTTTGCTCTGTTATGTTATGCTTGTTGTCCCTCAGGTTAACACTAAACATGACAAAGCAACTTTTACTGCTGCTGCTTACTACTGAAATCAGCTTCCTGAGAATAAGACAAACCCATCTGTAGAAACAGACTTAAAACTCACCTACGCCCCAAAGCCTTTGACTGAACACTAACTCAGACCACCTCAGCACAGTCACCTCAAGTGCTCTATGCTTTTATTTGTGTTTAACATTGTGTATTCATTTATACCATGGATCTATATACTTTCAATATTTATTTTTTTTACATGTTTTTAATTACTTTTTATTTGAGTATTTTAACAGTTTCATAGTTTCTTTTAATAATTCTATTTTTTTATTCTCACATTGCTGTTTTTATTTAGAAACTTGAAATGTTCTTGCAGTATTCTTTCTGTGTGCTGCCTGGTATGACATGTTGTATTTTTCTATTGTAGCAGGAAAAAAACAAACACTTAACGCAGGTTTAAGATAATAAATCACTGACGAAACATATCAAAGTCAATTAATTAGTCAACTGGCAGAAAAGTCATTTGATAATTGTTGAGTTAGTATTCATTTTATTTTAACACAAAAGAAAGTAATAACAGTTTTTTAAAATGTTAATTGATATGCATCTTCCTTTATTAGGCTAAATAACAGGTTGATTACAAATCATGATAAATAACTAGTACTGAGTTCACTCTCCAAGGTCACTTCATGTTTTTTTTACAAAAATCCAAACAGCTGTCAGAAATGTACTGGTGATAAATCAAATGTGGCTAATTATAATAATAATTTGATGGTGTTATTTGTTTCATTTTCATGATGTTTATGAGACTAACAAAGGTCAAACATTTCATGAATAATTGTAAAATGGTAAAATAAAAAAAGGAATGAGCATTTTAACTTAAATAATTAAGACGTTCAAGAGTCAGTATTACATACTCATTATGATATCTAACAACTACATGGCGTATCTGACCTAAAAACAATGATAGTTGACAAATGCAGCGTTTCGCACTGTGTTTAACCACTTTTCGTCCTCCACTATCAGGCAGGCTAAGCTAACAGTGGCTAGCAAACGGGTCACAGAGAAGGACACTATCGTTTTAAACACGACAAGTGAATAACAATTTACTTCCAGTCCCACATTCAGCCTCCATTATTCATCCAACTTACCACGTCCTTAACATAGATATGTATTTGGCACCGACGATCTTATTTAGTATTTTCTGGACCATCCTGACCTTCTCTGAGTTGTAGTTCTTTATTCCATATGATGGCTGCTTAAGGACCCTGGGCTGCCCCTTCTAGTGCCTGTTAAATACTACTACTGGCACTGGCTGCGTACATGGCATGCGTGGTGCGTACAGCAGCGACTCAGGGTCGTTTCAGGCCACCATTTCAGAGGTCCTTGTCTACAGCACAGAGCCGTCTTTGAAAATGTGTATGCTCTAAAATGCTCGTCTCTGGCAACCACTGTATGTAATCAATTGTATTGGCTAATATCGTGTAATGAATTAAATGTAATGGTTTGGTTGCACACTCATAAAACTGCAAATATGAACAAATTCATTTTCCGAACTACAATAAACCCTTTATTACAATGTTTTCCTTTATTTTCCTTTTTATGTATACAATATTCAAAAGCCAGACATTGGAAAAGGTATAATCTGTTATTAAAAATGGCACATTTATTGCTACATTACTGTTATATACAGGACAGTTCTCAACTATATATATTTATATATATATTTATATATATATATAATAAAAAAGGAGAGAGAGAGAGAAGAGAGAGAGGGAGTGAGTGAGGCACTCTGAGGACCCTGCAAGAGTCAGCTGTGTCCTCACTCCAAGATGTCAGGCTCTGTACCTGTGAATGTATTTAACACTCAATAATCTCCCCCCTTCTGTGTTCAACAAAGATATGACAAAATTGTTGAAAGCAAGTTTTTATTACTGCTTTCTTATACCAAAAAAACAAGTCCAAGCCCGTCAACTGAACACTTTCCATCATAAAATTGTAATTTTCTGTTAACATTATGCGCTCCTGTGGTGGTCGGGGTTGCTTTTCTGCAGATTTTTAAAACTGTCTTTGTCAAAATTCGTGTCAAGAAACAAGGTCTTCCCCCCCAAAACAAATAATTTGAATATATAGCTTGTAAATGGGATGTTCACAGAATACTGAATGACATCAAGTCAGATTTTCCCTTGGAACAAATCAGCAATATTCAGTACACTTATTGATCTTGTAATATTTATAAAAAATTTAAAAAAAAAAAAAAAAAAAAAAAAAAAAAACTTCAGAAAAAAAAAAAAAAAACTTCAAATACAACTTTTTGAAAAAAGTGATAAGAACTTCTCTCAAAAAGTCACTGTCAATGCCACCAAAGAGCTGGAAGAGTAAAAGGTCAGAGGTGAAAATTGTCACTGAAGACTAAATATACTGAAAGTCACTGCAGCAGAGGGCGTGCACTCTGATATACAGGAAACACTTCATTAGAGGCTCCAGCTACTACAGAAAATAAAACTCACTCCCTACATTGAAACTGAAGCAACACATACACTGACATGTTAATGTGCATCAAAAGCGGACAATCAGAGCCAAAAGCAGCATCTCTTGAACCCCGTTATGTCAGGTGATTTAGCAATATAGGGCAGATAGAAAGAATGACCTGGACCCATGACCTTAACTAAAACAGCAGTTTGGACAATATAATCCAGTTGAATAATTAGAAAAAAAAGGAATAAAAACTAAACAAGATCTACGTAACATTTATTTATTTAACTAGATACACTGAAAGAAAATCTCTTTATACGATTTAAACTTCTTCCTGAAAATTGAAAAAAGCATTAGGAGAAGGGAGGGTGGGGGAATGAACAAGTACCTCTTTAATCTCCATGATTAATGAAATGATATGGTTCACAAAGTAAAACTGTCTTAAATGAAAATACAAGTTCAGGCACTGATAAGGTATCACTCTCCCATCATGACATCTTAAGTCTTGAGAATGAAAAGGCCACACTATTGATTTGTATAGGTCTTTTTCTTCATCTCTTTTTGTAGAAATTAAACACACAAAATGCTCTACCTCCCATTTGTGATTACATGTTGGTAAAAACCATTCACAACATGACATGACATGGGAATAACATCACAATAACACTGTTTTGTTCTCCATATTATCTATTACCTTACACCCAAATACCAGCATCTGCCTCCAAATAAATGTGCAGGATACTAAGAAGTGAGCTGCACACTCAGAGCCATTGGTTGAGGACAGACATTACGAGGAAAGAAAAAAAAAAAAAAAAAAAAAAAAAAAGGTGAAAACTATTGAACTGTACTGACAAAACCCAGGAACACAACTTTGAAAATGAAGGCGATCCACATTTGTATGGTAGCTACATTCAAAAACCAGTTGCATAATCACTGTTAGAGACAAAAATCCCTTCCCACATTTGTCCTTGGTGCCTCACTGCTGAAGTAAGAACACTTCAAGAGGACTGTGGCGCAAACTCCGCCCACATACCCCCAAATGGAAAGAAAGAATTCATCTGGATAGCTGATGATACGCCTTTTTAACTAAAACTGGAATAAAAGGATACACAAACGCTTTCAACATTTTTCATTTATCATCTGTTGACCCTTTCCCTCTGCCGTCCCCTTTCAATTTTGAATTCTTTTTTTTTCTTTTTTTACAATTTCATTTAAATGTCAAATATCCCCTTATTCAGCTCATCTACAATACACTCTAAACTTCAAACTAATATTGCCATTTATGTAAAAAATCTACAATGTATAGACTAACAAAAAATATATATTTTTATATATATTTAATTTTGAAAAATGAAACATATCAGAGTAATGTATGAAGTGAATTTACACATCACACTTCTCTCCGTAAGAAACGTGAGAGTACACTTACTCAGGAGGAAGGTGAGGGGCTGTAATTCAGTGGGAATGCTCGTTTAGGAAAAGAAAGTCTCCGTTACACAGAGGCTTGTCTGCTTCAACAACTGCGGACTGATGAGATCCCTCCATCAAAAGGAACCCAGACCTTTTTGTCTTTTACAGAACATCACTTAAGGGGGGAAAAAAATCTTGAGCTGTATTGTCTGCTGGCATTGTCAGTAAACCATTTCAAGTGAGTAACAGCACTAAGCGGTGCTGATCACTTTAGAGGTGTCAAATGGCTTTTATACAAGACTTTCAGGGACTGAAATGCACCACATACAGGTCAACACTTGAGTTCCAGCCTAAACCTATACAACTGTGCTTTGTCTTGTCCATGCCTGCTTTAGTACCTAAAGCAGAACAAAAACCTGAACCTATGACAAGGGATTTCTGGAGAAACGCTAGAATTTGTGGTCAAAAAAGAGGAAGAACAGTTTTGTAGTCGACAGATTCTACCACTTGGATAATTCATAACCTTCAAGGAAGGAGTCTTCGATTCCAAGTCTCCAGATGCCTTGTGGGATGAGACCGGGCCTCAGTCAGAGGGAGACTGTCTCTAGGTCAGAATTCCCATCTCTCACATAAGCTGCGTTTGAACTGTCCAAACTTTGACCTTTCTCTTGTGACCTTTCCACCACGCTGCCTAAACATTTGCTGGTAAGATCAAAGAAAAGTCAGAGAATTTAGACAATTCAACTTCAACTATGGGCTTGGTTACATAACATATGTAAGACTGTACCATCACGCTGGGAATGACATACATTAAAAATAATTGCTCATACACATAAGCAATCCCTCACAATAAATGTTCCTCACATGTAAAGCAATTTGCTTAAATGTCAAATAGAAAACATGTAACAATTAGGCACAAATCCATGATTCAATTTGTGTTGTTTAGGTCTCCTTTCTTTCACCAGAGCACCTCTCGGCAGTGTGTGAAGTCCCAATTCGTGGCAGGACAAAAAAGTTCTCTGGCGTTCCATCGTCTTGTGGAAACCAAAAAGAAAGAAAGAAAAAAAAAATCTAACATGTATAAAACAAAGCAAAAACTAAAAAAAAGTTCTTCACATTTGAGCTTGTAGTCATGATTGGGAGTGCGACAAACAGGCTGTGTCAGTTTTGGCAGTATGCATGTGTGTACGAGTGTGTGAATGTGCATCTTGAAACTTGAACGGACAATACACAGACATGTCCACATATACACACACACTGAGAATAATGGGTGGAAGAAATCTGTTAAGGCCACATCCTCTGACAGCCAAGGAAACACCACCAGATCTGTAAAAATGAAGGACCACCAACATTACAAAGCAGCCTTCCCAGATAATACACACATCAACAAAATACTGAGGATAATATCGTTGTTAAAAAAAACATCGGGTAACAAGTTCCTCTAACATATTAAGGATTATAAACTTAAATCCACACTTCAGTAGCTAATCAAAAGACCAACCTGGTGTTACATGTGGCCAACTGGATTGTGACCATCTCCTCCCATACTAGGATGGCCTCCTGAGAGCTGCATGGGGGCTTCACCCACCACCCCAGACACCTTCTCCTCCTCACGACGTTTTAAACATGCTGCCTTGGGGTTAAGGTTACGCTCTAACAGAGAAACGAGAAAAAAGGGAAACATGACTCCTCAGTATGAAGACATAAGCTGTGTTTAACAGAGCTAAATAAAACTGGGCTTCTCATCTGTAATATGCTGTTTGCAGACTGACCTCTGACTTGTTGTTCTAAATTGAGGATGACATTGACGGCTTGGTGCAGGATGAGAAGTTTGGTCTGAGGTTTGTCATGGCTGAGGTGCAGCTGGCACATCCTCCCAAGCTCCTTAAATGCCTCGTTGATGTCTCGTACTCTGAGACGCTCGCGGGCATTGTTAGCCACTCGCCGTTCTCTCTCACGCTCCATCTTCACCTCGGGAGGAAGGTCCTCGTCATCTTCGTCGTTAAGACTATTAGCAAATGGAGATGACGTGATGAGATTGTGAGCAGTTTAAGAATGCAAAACAAACCATCAAACACTTAAGTTTTCATGCTTAACCCTATGACTACTATTTAAAAGCTTCAAGTTTAGCATCAGTAGTTTAAACTGTACACCCACAGTTGAACTTTGGACCTAGTGAATCCAATAAAAAAAATGTGAACAAGTAAATCAATACTGTATAAAAATGAATATGGGAACAACTTGATCCAAGAAGCAGCATCTCCCACTTCAGACGTTTTATCCCACAAAAGTTGGACACATTCACTTTAAATAGTAGAGTACACATTGTGCGCATTGTTACCTTGACTTCATTCCAAATAAATAGTGTATTTTAAGAAGGGAAGGTATAATAAGCTGTAGTTTTGTTCTGCACCTTTTTTAATGTGTGTGTTGTTTATACTGTGCTGTTTTGTTTACTCTCTTTTGTAATCATTTAGGAACCAAAATACACTCCCCCGTCAATGTAAAAATCACTACATATGCATTACAATGTATGTACAGAGTCAGTTAAAGTCGGTCATGAATATTAAAGTTCAGAATATCACAATGATTAAACCAATCAAAAGTCAGATTTTAGACAGCAGCTCTTTGTACACGTGCTTTGAGTGATGTCTGGCAAAAGCCTGCAAAGCACAAAAAATTGATTCTCATTTGGAGAGACTTACTCATCTTTTGGGTCTGAAAGGCTAGAGATCATCTGGAGGGTCAACGCCTCCTTTCTGAAAACGTGACATGAAGGGAGGGGGGGGGGGGGGATTTCAACATTGTTAAACACCTAACATAGCCCAGGATATCAGTGGGACACACAAGAAAGAGGAGGCAACTAAGATGAATTACATTGTCTTTTAAAAGTGACTCATTCACATACTTTGTAATTGTGACAAGACAATTTCCACCTTTGTGGGATGAAATAGTTTGCACTTGAATGTAACAGCATGATAAAACAGTTTTATAAAGTTTCTGGTTACAAACACAAATCCAGAGTACAAAGACTAGGAAACAGAGTAATGAAGACCACTTTACCTTCGACTGCGTGCCGCCTTTGAGTCCTTCTTTTCATCATCTGACTTGTCCCCAACAGATGTGTTTTCATCATCCTCTTTGTCTTCTCTTTTGATGTCTGAGCTGCTGGAGGAGTGTGTGGAACGAGCCATACCACCAGGGAGACCTACGGATAAACACATAGGAGGATTATATTCTAAGGCACTGAAACCTCTCTGAGGAAAGGATGTGATGCAACTGATAATGTGGGGAAACTAATAAAGTTAAGCAGAGATCTTCTAAAACTGTTTAAATAAACATCAGTGTATATGTACCAAAGCATCAGAACAAAAACAGTTCCTTGATTTCAACATCCAGATGCTGTCATGATTCCACAACGTTAAAGACTTGCTATAATGCAACTTTACTGAACAAGAATTGACACGCTCACCGTTAAAAAAAAACAAAAAAACTCACTGGTAAAGCCTTCTGGTTGGCCGGCTGATGGTGTGGGTCCAGATGCGTGATGACCGTGCAGAAGAGTGCTGCTGGGAGGAAGGCCTGTGGGCTCCTCGTGTTTCCCTCCCTGCTGATGAACGAGGAGAAGAATAATGTGAATCTCCCAGACAGACACAGCACAACTACATCATTTTAAAACAGACCACAGAGGATCCCTAAACGTAGCGTAGCTACAAACACTGAAGTAGTACATGTTTGCAGCTGAATGTGAAAATTATAAACTTGAAGACGCAGCTTCTTAATGTAATGCATTTACATATAACCAGCACAACTTACCCCAATGAAATGATGAAACAAAGTACAATTTATTCTTTCTTGCAATTTGATATTTGGCCAGTAGATGGCACAAATGAGTCTTGACATTTTTTTCCTCATAAAAATCAACTCTCAAATGTTTTTTTTACTCCTTTCTTCAATATTATTGCTTATAAGAATAGAAAACTTTTTTTTTCAAAAAGGGAATTTGTTGTACATCATAAAATAAAAAATAAAATCAAGGTCAGCCCAAATAAGTTAGAGTTACATATTTAATAAAGTAAAGTGTATTGCATGTTATGGTTCTTGTAAGGTACATCTTGACACTGACAGTATCTTCAGTATTGAACATGCTTCCCCTATCCTGAATGTCCTCTGTGACAGCACAATCCAGAGCTGCTTATATGTAAGTGTCAATATTATGGGACAAAATATACCTAAAATGATCCACTTTGTTTGCACCCTGTTGTTGTGATTCACCACCACAAGTTCAAGTTTCTTTCAAACGCACACAAATGAAAACACAGTTTGAGCGAAGTAGGTGACTCACCATAGCAGGATGTCTGTTGCTGAGGGCAAGGCTAGCATTTGGGAAAGCTGGAGAAAGGCCTCCGAGGCCCCCGTTGTGTACTGAGGACAGCAGGCTGTGCATGTCAGAGTGGGCGCCCTCTAAGCCAGGGCCTTGGCCCACAGCATGACTGCGCAGTACATGGATTGCTTCCTCCAAACGGTCCTCCATTTTACTTTGCTATATTAATACAAAAAATGTGAGCTTAGACATCAATAAGATGAACAAAAGTATAAAAAACTCAAAAATACATTTTAGGAAATATTATTTGGAGAAATTATTTTACAAAATTCATAGAGCATAAACTGAGCACGGCTATAAAAATATTCCGCATTAGCTTGGGCAACTTCTAGTACAGTTAAACTTTAATGTAGCTGAGAGATGTTTTAACATACCAGAGCATGTGGTTGCCCTTCATAGCTGGGTGTGGTTGGTCTTTGCCACTGAGACTGAGCTCCTGCAGAGAGAAATATGAGAATAAAGTGGTAATTCTTAACTTTACACCAGATGGAGCTGCAGAAACATTTCTGTACAATGAGCATGAAACATACAAAGGAATCATTTTTGCTCCAACAATTTCAACTGATTCATTTTTGCATGCCAAAAATAAGGTTGAAATCAAACTTAATAAAAAAAAAAAGTTCAATAAATCTGACACATGTGGCTGAAATTTAAATATTATCCATATTAGTGGTTGCATAACTGAGCTCAAAGCAGAGGGTAAAGCCACTGAAACTCTTTACGTTGACAAATCAAAGTATGATAGAAGCAAACTAATGTGAGTCACATGATGACTTGAGTGTTTTAAAGAATAAATCATCTATTTGAAATTACTGATTTTTTGTTCAAGATGACACACAATGGTTTGAATGGAACTTCCAGATAACAGGTTCAAGCCTTATTTGTGACTTTTCATATACAGTTAAACTCTCCTATTCTCTTTCTGAGAGGATTGTACTTTACCTGCAATACCCTGAGGAGACCCAGGAGTAGACGGAGCTGAGGAGAAGTTATTACTGTTGTGGTCCGACGGGTAAATCTGAAAGAATTGATCAAAAAACCTCAATATTATTACTGCTAGATGCACCTTGAGAATATCCAACATATTTGAAATTAAATTTAGTCAAAGCCTAATTTAGTCAATTGAGTTAAAACTAGCACTGGCAATATGGCAGAACATGATTAATATCAAACAATATTTTCTATATCATACGATATGTGTCATGAATCTGTCGTGTTCAGTATTATATAATATTTTGTTTGCTAGTAGAGTCAAAGAGTTCAGCCAATTAAATGAGTAATGAGTGGGTAATAATGAATTCATGATTATTCAGACGGAACAAATAAATCTTACTAGCCAAATGTAATGTTTCTGTCATCAACTCAACATTTTTTGCACTAATCTGCCACAAAATGGATTGTTTGTTTTCTTTGCACAGTTTACAACCGATTACATATTCCCACATCTATAAAACACAACACAGTAGGCAGTACAACAATTATTAGAATCTTCAATTTCACTGTTTCGTCTTTATCTTATATTCATATTTCACAAAAAGCATTCATCTGTTCTGTATCAGATAATAAATAATCAAAAAATGCTTAACCACTGATGGAACATTTTAATCAATATCACTATCTTTTGTTTGTTTGTTTGCTGAATTTGCTCAACAATTGGTCATCTTTACAGTTTTTCACTTTGTCAGTGAAAAACAAGTCCTCGGGAAGATTGTCATAATTATTTTATTGTCCAGCGCTAATTAAAAAAAACAAAAAAAACAACAACAACTCACTGAGGCAAGAGCCTTCCCAATTTCATCTCCTGAACTGCCAGCTGTGGTGCCTCGGTTAGCTGCAGAGAAAGAAAATAATGTGAGTCAGATGACCCGTTAATTTATTTTTGAAAGTAAAAAAAATATCAAATGACCATAGAAGTTGAGTCAGTAACAAAGACTACCAAGATATTTGTGTAATAGGTGCAGTTTCTTACCCATGATGCCATCTCCGTTGATGGCAGGTGTGTGGCTGTAGGTGGTGGGGGCTGAGTGGAAGCCGTTGACTTCGCTGCCATGCAGAGGATAGTTCTGTGGGGACAGAGGCAGGGGATGACGCTTCTGGAGGAAGGGATACAAGCAGCATAAGGCACAAACCCACCTCACAGAAAATACAGCAAGATAATAAAACACATGAATTCAGCTTGATGAAGGAAGATTTAGGTTTAATTAGGCAACATATGTAATATGTGTTAATGGCTTATGGTTAGGGTTTAATGAATGCAACTTATCTGGTGTGAGTGGTTTTATTTAACAACTGAAAACTTTAAAAAGCATGAAGATGAAAAGTTAATATAATTACCTAATAGCAACAATAAAACATGTGACCCATTATGAAGAAAGCAAAGCTTGAATATAAAACAGAAAAAAGGATGAAAAATGTAAAAAATGGGGCTGATGCTGTGAGTTCTACCCACCATCCTGTCCTGTGGGTTAATTGCTGAGAAGGAGCCTGGCTGTCCAATGTGAGGAGAGTTACTCAGCATGGCAGAGTAGCCAGAAGATGACCAGGGGTCTTCTGAGAAAAGTGGAGACACGTTTTCAAATATGAATACAGCTTACCAAAAGGATTATAGGACAAAATCATTCCAGTGATGTTATGTGAAAGTTTACCTTGCATGTAGAAAGAGCCAGGGTAGACGGCTCCAGGCTTACCACCAGGATATCCTCCATTGTCCCTGGCATACTCGTCACCGGATGTGGAAGCATACACCTAAACAAACAGGCAGACAATGAGCAGCGAGCATAGGTGGCCAGATATTTTATGATTCTGGATAAAAAGTGATCTACTCTGAATAAAAGCAGGCACGTGAGATGAAACATGTCCATACAGAGATATTGATCCACCCTACACTTGCTGTTGAAAACCATTTTAAAACATTAGCTTCAAGTGGCCACAAGATGGCAAGAGGGAGTCTGTAGGCAGTGGAGGCAGGCCGGCTCCTCGCCTGTGGAGGAGAACACAGCGGCCATGGCATGCTGGGCACAGCGACGGCTTGAATCCCAGTGCACAGTGAGCACTTCCTCTAGCTCCCAGGACCCCAGTGACATCGCACTGCCTGGCCTGCAGCCCCTCCCAATAACACACTCAGTATCAGCTCGCACACATACCATGCATTCAGTGAGCCAACAACACACACCACCAGCAATACCCTCAAATCAGCACTATCACATTCTATGGGAGGATTGGATTTTAGGAAAGATGAAAATCAACAACTGTGATGAAAATGTTAACATTAGCTCTTTAAAAGGGTTCAATTATGTATCATTTCTACATATTACTAACAAAAATGGATGCTGGGTCTAAACAAAATCCCTGCGTTCAAAAGCAACAGACTGGAGACAGGCATGAGAAGCCTTCCGTTTCCCTGACACCGTCGGCCACCACTCAGTCCGTCTTTTTCTCTCCTCCTCTGTAGTACATGGTGGATAGAGGAAGAGAGAAAGAATGGAGGCTATGCTGCAAAGAATGCTAATCCAGGGAAGGGATTTTTCTGTAATTTGATTTAACAGGGAGAAGTGGAAAGGGAATGGAGAGATGCACTTCTAATTACAGAGCCATCTGCCTGTTCCTGGACCACATCCAACTCCACAGGCAGCTGGGCTGAGGAGAGGGAGCGAAGAGAGGGAGAGAGATGGGGGCTGGGATCCAGTCAGTGAGAGAGAGAGAGAGAGAGAGAGAGAGAGAGAGAGAGAGAGAGAGAGAGAGAGAGAGAGAGAGAGAGAGAGAGAGAGAGAGGGAGAGGGAGAGAGGGAGAGAGAGAGAAAGAGAGGGAGAGAGAGAGAGAGAGGGAGAGGGAGAGAGGGAGAGGGAGAGAGGGAGAGAGAGAGAAAGAGAGGGAGAGAGAGAGAGAGAGGGAGAGAGAGAGAGAGAGAGAGAGAGAGTGTGTGAGTGTGGGTAGGGGGTGGTAAAGGGGCAAGGGGGAGGATTGAGGGGAAAAAATGAAGGCCCTGATGATTTATGAAATGGGTAGAGAGATAAGGGGTGTTGAGGGGGGACAGGAGAAGGTAATCTAAATGACTTAAACAAAGCTTGATATGGCCAGGGGAGTGTGAAGGAAACAGGGGATTTAAAATGATCACGGTTAATTCAGGGGAAAACATGACGGAGATGGCTTCATTTAACAATAGGCTTTGAGTTGTTCTTTCACGGGGAACAATGTCGAGTGAATCCTGCTGCTCTAGTAGGGAACAGAGAACTACACAATGACTGGTGCTGCTGGATAATTGTATTCTCAGGAAGAAAGGGGATTTCTAGGGTAAAATCCTCAACTAATAGGGGTTTAATGTAATTCAGGTTATGACCGTGTAAAGGTCTCTACACTAGAAAAACATGGGTTGTGGAAAGGGGTGGGGAGTAGATGAAGATTATCATCAAACTAACCTCAAAGCGCTTTATTCAACCACGAGGGTTTTTGTGGTTAGTCTACTGGACAACTAGGGGGCAGAAGATAAGTTCCTCCGTGTTAGATTGTTGTAGATGAGAGGAGGTGAAGGTTCAAAAGGTCAGGGCAAGGATCTTTGTACAGGTATCAGCAGGTTAGAGAAGGCAGGGGGCTTGAGTCAAAAATGGACTCTACAGTGACAGTCCTCACTACTTTACAACATACAAGTAATAAAAGTAGATAAAGAGAAAAAAAAAGGATATCGAAGGGGTGGTGAAGAGAAGCAGGAAAGGAGGGAGTGTGGGAGGGAGGAAAGACCACAGGATCATCATCGGCAGTCATTAATCTGAGCTCAGACACGGGGCTAAGAGGCCTCGCAAGCACCGCGCCTCACAACTGGGTCACTCACAGGGGGAGGCCCACCCAGGCCATCATGTGGTGAAGTGTAGGCGGAGGGCTGGGTGAAGTGGGGGAGGGGGGTTCACACACAGACATCTCATCATTCGCACTAAAACCACGCAGCCATCGTTCACACTGCGGGAAATGACTGAGGTTCAGACAGCGAAAAAGTGGGGGCCTAGGCTAGACCGAGTGTTCACACTCAATTTCTGTGACGTAGCCACGGAAGCAAAGTGTGTCTACACGCTGAGGTTTCAGCAGCTATTTCAACATGCCAGCACCCACAGGTGGAGGAAAGCAACGGCGTTAGATGAACAAAAAAACACAGATTGTCTTAATTTCTTAAACTAGGAATAAATCAAGGAACGGGCCACGTAGTGAGTTCACCATGTCCAGTTCTGATCTGCTTCCTATGTCGACTATCACACAATCTGATATGCACTCGACTAATCAGTGCAGTTGGCTACATTGGTTGGTTGCATCTGTAGCAACTTTATCTCAAACAGAGAGAGTCAGAAAGCAACACTATTTACGCTTGACTTCAACTCCTGCCAGATTACGCATCCATGGCTCTGCAATTTGGATTTAGTCAGCCATATAAAGCCTTTGAATTTACTTCATCCATGCGTTGATAAAACAGTCATAGGCATGAACATTTTCATTTGACTTTAGTCATCAAAATTTGTGCAAGATTTATTAAGATGACATCTAGTAGGCAAACACAGCACTAATGTGCAGGTATTTCACCCACTAAACAACACAGAAGTGTGGAGATGCAAATACTCCATTATCCAGATCATCAATGAGGTGACTCAATAGTGTAAGGACTCAGTTACAGACAATGATAATATTTAATCTTGATGATCCAGTGGCATCTCAAGCAACAAGACTGGGCTTTAATAGCAACAGTAACACCGGCAACTATCAAGTAAGGTCCTTCCTACTTATATTAAAAGAGCAATGCAGCAATTCAGGGCCATCACAGAACTAGCGAAGAATATAATATTAAGTTGAGCTTCTGTTGTGTTGAAAATGTTATGTGGTATTCAAACTGAGCAAATGACCTCTGAGTCATTTATGCTTCACAGTAGCTGAAAGTGGAAGGACTGGCTGGAAATCACCACACAAGGCTCAACTTTTGCCAATGGAAATGATCTATAAAAAAGGGAATGAAGTGGGCAACTGCCACCTGACGAAAAAAAATTTGTCATGTCACTTTAACAGTGAGATTCATTCAGTATATATTCAAACATGTAAACGTGACTCGTGTTTCCAGCTATGTGCGGTTGCCATCATCCACACACAAGCATCAGCTGCTGGGAATTCTGGGCCCACTGACAAAATGTGACACTTGGTTCAGTAAATCAAAGCACTATATGACACTTTAAACTGCTTGGGGGTTTGATAGGCCTCTGTTGAATCCATTATTAAATCCACATAATAAATTGAAAGCTATTTAGGTTTGGCTCTCTGTAATTGTAAGGAACAGAAGTTACAGATATTTCAATATTTAGGAACTAAAACTGACAATCAAAGAAGTGAAACTTTTTCCAGAAAGATTACATATTTGATTTATAGCCAAACAATGTTCTAAATGGTTTGTACATTGTACGTTGCTAATAAAAAAGGAGATAAATGATTCAGTAAGAAATTGGTAGATTCAGGTATTTTATTTACCAAATTTATTCCATAATGGAAATTGAACACAACCTACTAGGCTACCTTCAACATCTGTACCTTCATTCCTACAGAACATAATTCAAATTGGGCCACAGAAGGAAAGTTACCAGAATTGACAAAGTATCTCAAATACCTATAAAATTGCACATCTACATGACAACCATGTAGTCTGGAGACAACCACAGTGATGATGTTTATTGGGGCCTGAGTTGCCTGCATGTCAGCTCACTGAGGGTCTTTACCCCTGTCTGTCACAGACCTGCTCAAGCAGAGTGGGGAAAGCAGTGTATGTGTGAGTGTCAACATGGAGCTAGTGTGTAGTAATAGAGAAAAAGGGAGAGAGAGAGAGAGAGAGAGAAAGAGAGAGAAAGGACTAGCTGTGAGCTGTAAAGGCGAGCAGAAATAAGCTCTCACCGAGGAAGGCAGGCCAGGGGGTTTCCGAATCTTCTTTGGCTGGGTGTCTATATTCAGGAAGGCAGGAGACATTGAGAGAAAGGTGAAATGAGAGACAAAAATACAAATATTTGGCAATGACAGATTTGCAAATGTTATGTCAGTTCAGGTACAGTATCTTCATGTGCCCGCTCCAATTTTAACTGCAGAACAGAAAAGACAGAACACAATGCAGCATGTGTGTGCATGTCTGTCAGTGTGAATGAAATGTCGCTGTGTATTCATCTGTACATGGAGTGGTTCTGAACTGTTTTTCAAAAGTAGACAAAAATACTACCAAAACCCCCCCCACAAAACAATGATTGTACATGGGATAAACAATTGAACAAAAAAGATTACATAAAAATAAGAAAATAATTGAAAAAAAACAAAGAAATGAATAAAAGAAAGGCACATAGAAAGGGGAATGACCAGCACATCAAAACCAATCTTACCTATACCTCCATCGGGCGGCCTTCTCCTGGGGTTGTTGGGGTATGATGGGTAAAACTGGGAGCCAGACTTCAGGCCAGAAGGGGACATGGCATCTGGGCTGGGCATCGCTATTTCACTTGGCAGAAAACCAGACTAGGAGAAGACAGAGACAAGGTTTTACTAATAATACATAAAAGGGCGTGGAAAGCACAGCACAAACAGCTTCTCTACAAGGAAATGAAGACCGTTGATTCAAAGTGTTTAACATGAAAAGAGAAGTGAGAAAATGAAGCTTCCTTTATAAATACATTTTTCTCTCACTCGCATATGACCATACAGTGAAATGCAAGAAATATGCCTAATGTCAACATACCTGGCTTGGAAAGGGAGGGTATGGTGGTCTCTCATTTTTACCTGCAAGATGAAATGATTGTTTGAATATTAAACGCAAGTGAAACCCCTGAGCTGTAATCACATGTAAGAGGCAATGGTTTGTGCTAAAACAAATGAAAAAGTAGGTTTTTTAAAAGTACAAGAAGTCCAGAGATGCCCTCCCCCTTTTTCAGTACGCTAAGCTGCATAAAGCCGCCTGCCAGACAAAACCCTAGGGAAGGTTTCTGCTTCAGTGCCCTAACATCCCCAACACTCAACGAATCAACACACACACATATACACACACACACACACACACACGCTCGCTCGCGCACATATACACACATTTAGACACACATGCACATTTTGCCAACCAGTAAACAATTTTGTGGTAATAACAAAGTATGCAGAATCGGCCATTATCAATCTAATAAGTTTATAATTGGGGAATGACAAGGAAAGATCTCCCTCTGGCGCAAAGAGGTAGATTTACTAATTTTATCCACTCATTAAAGTGCTAAAACATGTCATCAAGCCATTTCTCATCACATTTATTATCACAATTATTTAAAGAAAGCCAAAAAAGGAACATACCTGCGATCCCTGAACTAATGAACGGAGAGGGACAAGCCTTCGTGCTCACTGTAGTGGGATCCTTCTCCATAGCCCTGCTGTAACACACAAAAAAACAAACGAATGAATGAATGAAAATGTTTAGAAAGAACATGGAGGCTCTAACTTACTAACAAACAAATATACTCCCAAACCTAAATAATAACCACTCTTCAAGGCCATCCACATCCTGTTAGCACACCTATAAGGCTAGCGGCTACCCTCTCTGTGCTTTTCTGTCTAACTAACAGGATCCATGCCAAAAAAATCTGCATCAGCTCGGGGATTCAAACCGACTTTCTTAATTATCAACTTGTGGTAATCAAAGCCTGCTGCATCTATTTCACCCCCTGTTCCTTGTATTTACACAGAGTTGTGCCAAGACAGTTACGGCGGATGTGAAGATGCAATTACCGGTGGGCTTCCACAGAGGTTCTGGGCTACCAGAGAGCTTGCCAATTCAGGTTTCTGAGCCAAGGTTATTAGGTAGAAAGTAAAACTACCACTTCAAATCAAACATGGCACATGGCATGAAAAAGCACTAAGCTGTTGTGGTTGTTGGGGGAGAGGGGGTGTGTGTGTGTGTTCATCTATGGCAAAGTGATTAACTGAATGTGTGTAACAATATTGTGGCATCGGTTTTCAATGCTTAAGATCTCCAAACTTAAAATCGTGTATGACAACAGAGAGTATGTGTACTTAGATCTTACCCGTCCTTGGCTGAAAGAGGGGCTGTTCTGTTCTGCTGAGCCCCAGGACCCAGAGCCGCTGCGCTCATCTAGTGCTGAAAAAGACATATTGTTAAGATTGACAGGTGGACGGACCAGCAAGTTAATCTGAGTAACAGATAAAGGAATAAAAGCAGTTTGGACAAATGCTGTGAAGACTGTTAGTAATCCTGAATGAGAGTACATTATTATTACTCTACGTGTCATTGCAGATATGTAGAAACGCCTTGATGCTGGAATAATATCGAGGGAACCTGTCACCATGTCCTACTCTGAACATCCAATGTCGTTAAGTGGCCACAATGGGCTTGCACAAGCCAAGAGAGAGCATCACTATTGATCAAACACGCTGCTGTCGCATGCAAGAAGCAGTGCAATGTTAAACATTTCAGAAAAAAATTATAGGAAATGCTGCTCAGTGTAGCCATTAGTGTTCATTACGGTCACTGAACAGCAGAAAATTAACCATTTACATCCCTAATGTAATCCAAGAGGATAAAACGTCATCTAAACCACATTTAAATTCTACTCAGTCAGATGGACACATATAACACATAAAAAAAGACAAAAACAAACACATAAAGCCAAAACATGAACCGCTGTATTTTAGGTAAAGAAAGAACTGATGTGTGGCACAAAGGAAAAACACAGCCAAAAGACTGGTGGAGCAGAAAACTCCAAAATACCCCCATCATCCCCTTCTCCCTGTCTTATGCACTAATGCTATCCAGGCTCTCTGGAGACACAAGGCTTAATTGCATGCTGATTTGCATAATTGTGCATATTAATGTGGTTTCCTTATGAATATTCATATTTCGTCTTTGATTTTTGCCTAATTAAAAAAATGTGTGTGAGGAAAGCAAAAGAGAGTGAGCGAGCGAAGCAGAGAGAGAGAGAGAGAGAGAGAGAGAGAGAGAGAGAGAGAGAGAGAGAGAAGAGAGAGAGAGAGAGAGAGAGAGAGAGAGAGAGAGAGAGAGAGAGAGAGAGAGAGAGAGAGAGAGAGAGAGAGAAGGCAGAGTGAGAGAGAGAGAGAGAGAGAGAGAGAGAGAGAGAGAGAGAGAGAGAGAGAGAGAGAGAGAGAGAGAGAGAGAGAGAGAGAGAGAAGGCAGAGTGAGAGAGAGAAGGCAGAGTGAGAGGGGTCTGGGCGAGATCAGCAGCCTGGCTGGCGAGTGAGAATGAGTGATGAGACTAACAGAGCGGTGCAAGCACCTACACACGCTGTGACAGCCATGATCTATGGAGCTGATGCTAGTGGCATGGAGAATCAGGCGAGCAGGAGGGAGAGGGGATCTCAAAAGATCAGCCTCACTCACTATCAGATCGGCCCTGCTGAAAGGCCACAGCACTAATAAAGTACTGCACCACCGAAAACCATGTCCAATGGCACAGGACACCGGTGACGGACTCACTGCTAAATATCGATGACAGACTCTGTATGAAGACACTTCAGCCAAAGCTCAGCAGCAGGCGAGGTAATACCAAATAAGAAAGATAAAAATCCACTTTAGGAGGACCGCAAATCAACAATGGCCGAGTCTGCATCAACCCCAGCAATTAATCAATGTTTAACTCAAACACCTTCATTCTTCCACTTCAAGATATTCTAGTTTTAACCAAAATTAATTACTCCCAAATGTTTTGGAGTGTACATGTATAAAAATCATAATAGGTTACCCACTTAATTACACATTATGTCAACAATAACCTGCTCTGAAAAGGCCTAAGATGCAACAAGTAAAGTTAAGAGAGTGACTTCATTATCTTCGCAGCTATTTTCAATACACCACTCATTTGCCTATGAAGCCTCCTTTTGGCCAGCGGGGGTGCAGAGGACAGAGTGAAAGCATTGCTGTGCAGGAGAAGTCTGACAACATTGTTTCACACTTACTGGAGTAATTAACTCAGAGGCAATTAAAACAAGGTGGAGAGCTGCTGAGGTGACACTGACGCTCAGCCAGCCTAGGAGAGCCCGACTATGCCAGAAGAGAGATCTTTCTATTGTTGTTAATCTCTTGTCATGTGTAATATCAGAATGACTGTCACCACAGGCAATCAAAATAAACAGGATAATGCAAAGTAGTCTTTAGAATAGAAGGCAAAGCTTCAAATAAAAATAATTAAAATTTATTAGAATACATACAATAATTAAAAACATTACTGACTGAGAAAATAGTTGGGGCTACACAGATTTGAACATCTAAGATTAGTATTTGGGTGCAGGGTATGTTGCTATGTTGGTCTCGTTATTTGATTAAGATACATATTATTTAAACTGGGTCAGCGATGTATTCCTAAATCAATTATTTTGGCCAATAAAAATATTATATTATATTATTTCACTCGCAGGCTTTTTATTTTTACAGTTGCCTCATTGTGTTACCGTCCCACACAAACTAAGATTACAAAAACAAAGAAAAAAAAAAACACTCACACCACAGTTATCGTCTTGATTTCTTTTAAATAGCTACGACCGCTCATATGGTCAGTGTGATGCTTTCTGTATGTAGCAGAGCTAATAGCAATGCTAACACATACTGTGTTCAAATGAATGAGAGGGCTGCGATTCTTCACATAGGGGTTATGTCAGTCTTGATCTTGGCTTAATGTTTCTTAGCAAAGTTAAATAAAGAGCCGAAAAGTGACATTACTTGTTTAACTTTTTAACAGTCAATTGATTAACAACTTAATAGGTAAATAACAAGAGTATCTGAAACCTGAATTCTTCATTAATTAAGCATGTACAAATGATTTTTAAAGATGTAGGGCTGGCATGAAATCAAGTTCTCTGGACATATATAGCATCCATCCAGATTTTGGCATGGCTAGTGAGAATGTACTTCCAGTCAAAGTCACATGGCAAGACAAATACTGACTCACAACCAGAGCCCAGAAAAATATTTATTTTCTGAGCCACAAAGCCTTCTCACGGCTGCAGGCTCTGCAAACATCTAATTTAGTTGAAGAAGGAAGCCACTCTCCTTTGAGATTTCTTCATTCTTAGTGGTTCGAAAACATAATACTGCAGGCGTGTGCAGGTATACAACGCCGAGTGCAAAAGTCAAAAACATAGCTAGTAAGCTAGCCACCGAGGAGAGCACATGTGTGAATTCACAGTGTTGTTTGTTGTGATCTAAAGGAAGCAAGCCTGTCGCGTCCCGTATATTTGTGTGTGAAGGGGGATGGAGACGTTGCCAGCAGCTGCAGAGGTGACAGAGGGGACGCCTGCCTGAAGGCTTGTGGGCTTGGCCAGCTCCCACCACACACCGTCACACTCTGCCTCCCCTACTTTCAAACATCCCACACTTCTTGCCAATCCTCTCCTCTTTCCTCTCCCTGACACACCCTTCCCCACACACACACACACACACACACACACACACTCTCTGGCCACTGAGGAAGGGAGAAGGACGCCTAATGCAATTAGCACCCCTCTGAGCACTTTTGTGTTGATGAATAGAGGTGGTCTGGTGGGCCACTAGGCTGCTCGCTGCCGTTCCCGCGCTGCTGGGTCCCTGAATATACAAGCCGCCTTAGTGACGTCATAGATGGACATTGTTCTTTAATGGTCATCATTTCTATAATAAATAGGTTTCCTGGCCTGTAGCCATGCAGCATTTTGAAATAACAAGCAATCTTTTGGGTCGAGTTTCATAATGGTGGGGGGTGGGTTGGGGTGGGGTGGGGTGGGTGGTGTCCTGGTGACATATGCAGCCATAACATTTAAAAAATTCATGTACACCCACTTTAAGCTTCCAAATTTCCCCCCTATATAGACAGACAGTATTCCATTGTACTGTGTGTCTTCTAACATTAAACTACTCTAGGAGAAAGTCCTGAGCTGGAATTTAAAGATGTTAACATTTTGACTCTCACTATTAGAGGGTACCTGCAGATCTCCCAAAGTTCAATGTGACAGCTTGAAGTATCGCATTAAAATGGGTGTCAATGACTAAGGGCCACACTTTAGGACATGAGGAGGGGGGAAAGGAATTAACTCCTCACTGCTTAGTAATTGCCTGCTGTAATAGAAACAAACAGAATCCTGCCTTCCTCGGGATGATCCCTCTATTCAACAAGCTCTCTCTTCCACTCTGGCCACTCACTGCATGCTGGGCTAGTTTAAGAGGCTGTGAGCTGGGGGTGAGGGACATTGTCTCGGACTCAAGCCATTTCCTGCAGATCAGTGGGGGTAAGAGCCCTGTGCCGTGTTGGGGGAGGAGTGTTTTACACTTCAGGGTGGGGGAGTCGTTTCAAGTCCATAAGCCCCCTTTTTTGCCTTTGTTCCTCAGTGGCCAAGTTCTCACTCTGGGGAACACTGGGGAGTGTGACTCGATTTCACACGCCAGGTTGGCAGGGTGACAAAGGAACGAAAGTAACACGACTTACTAATAACATTCAGGAAGAGAGAAAAGCTCACTTAAAGACTTCAGGTGCTTGAGGGGGTTAACTGGCTGCTAGTTTGCACTTTAAAATGGAGAAATAAAGACTATCGAAGGAAATGAAAGTTTAAAAAAAACAACAACTGATCAAACAGATGTTTAAATTGAGCTCCTTTAGACAAAATAAATCTGCACAGAGTTTTAATTCTTCATACAGAGAATATCCTATGTCTGGTGAGATTTAAACTACAGTTCATTTTCCTTATGAAGTGTCATTGTAACCATTAGAGGGCCACAAACTGTAGTGTAGATAGATGTTTTATCTATATGAATAAGAATCTGTTGACAGCCACAAACAGGGACGTTGCTTAACAGAACTTTTTTTTAATAGTTAAAACGATACTCAACATCACAAAGACTAAAATCAACAAACACAGGAACAACCCAGGACAAAAAGAGATCACCTTCCTCCTTTGATATAATGAAAAGTGTTCAGAACAAAGCCTGTGGATTATCCAGAGTAACCTGGATGTTGTTTATAAAATCTTTCATATGTATATTTTTAAAGCTGTGAGCACCACAAATGAAATTCATGTCTCCTGTACCTAATAAGGTGATAGAGGAGATCTCAAATAGAAACTATCTGCTGCAGTAAATACCACTACTGTTCTACAGGTAAATGTTCATGGTGCTTTATATGTGTGTGTGTTTGTGTGTGTATCAGCTGACCTTATTCTTTACTATTAGCTGTATAATTAAAAGACATTTTGATTTGTATTTAATGAGACTGCTAACAATCTTAGAGGTCTTAATAAAATTATGATATTACAGCTTTGCAAAAACACACAAGCAGCCACATGAATGTCTTAATTAAATTGAAAAATTATAAAGTGGGTAAGTTAACATCAACAAAACAATACATATTCAATATGTATCACCACTTTCATATTTAGTGTAGGTTGGTGCATTGAGCTTAAAGGCTTACCTGATCCACTGAACTGACTGCTGGCGAGTGTCATTGTCCTGTTCTTCCCGTTGGCTACTGGAGGCGCGAACATCTACAAGACAAAGGAGGAAAGATACCGTAACTAACAAAGCAAAGGATGGCACACTTCACACATCCTATTTCCACTAATAAATGACATCACACACACTTGTCGTTTAGTTGTTATGTGTGTTTTCTTTTACCTCATGGCATTTCAGTTTTCAAATCAGTCTAAAATGAGATATAAGCTATTTCAAAAACATAACTCCACCATTGACGAGACAACTTCCTGTAAAAACTTGTTATCAGGTTATGAGGAATAAAGGATTCTTCCAAAATATGAAATTTATCCATTATTACAACAAATAATACAGAAACAAAAAGCTTTGCCAGTATAAATAAGCAGTATTTCCAAAAGGAGACCTCTCAATCATCTCTCCATTTAAAGCCAGTAGCATCAACTTTCACTTTTGAAACACTCTGATGAGGTCAGGGTTTTCTCTCTGAGCCATTGTGGGCTCCACCATCAGGCTATGGTGTGGTCTACATATCTTGCTATGTGGCATCTTTCAGTGACGTGGTCAAACTCTTCTGAACAAACCAATCCTTTTTTGTAAGTAGGACATGTAACACAATCTGCCATCACCTCAGATGAGGTTTTGTTGTTTTTTTTTTTCTTCTTTTTTGCTACATAAGATAGGTCTGCGCAGTCCAACGACCGATTTGGTACACCGTTAACGTTTCTGTTACATTTGGTTGCAGAGATCTCAAACATGTTAAGTTTTGCCTTATTCAGCATCCAATTTGAATGACTAGCCAGCAAATAAACAAAGAGGAGGATATTTGTTTGTACAATGTTCAACAGTTTCTCACCCAATTATCAATGTCATATTTAGACGGAACATCTGCTGATACAAATTGGCAGCTAATCAATCTGAGCGTTTCTATCACAAACCCAACTGTCCTAATGAGAACCTCCCACAAGCCCCCTTCACAACAAGGAGTGTTTTTCTTCTATGGGCAGTTCACGGCATCCTGCAAGTTGTTTTAATGGAGCTCCACCAACAATATATATGGCCAACGATGTGTTTTTAAATATCACTAAAAAAAATAAAACAAGTAGTCCTGTAGTCCCCCAGTGTTACAGCTCATGAAAAGTCAATGACTCTTACAGTGATGTTAACACTTCCGCATTAATCAGCTATAGTTTTTCAAAAGAAATGTCATGCGACATTAAGTCAGTGCACAAATATTCATTACGAGTCACTGTTAGGGATTACCTTTTGTGCCCCATATATAATAATTACCCAGAGCCGACAATTTAGCCTTACTGGCTATACGGTTTGTTTAGGAGAAGAAGAAAAAAAGACTAACACAGCTCCATTGGGCCTGTGAGATGTTTATGTCAGCGTAAAGCTCAACAAAGGCTTCACAGCAAAATGAAACACAGGTAAATAAAAGCTGAAGCGAATACCTGCATCCACTTTGTAGATAATGTCTAGAGAATACCTCTGAAAGCATCTCTGTGAAAATGTCTTCTTAAAAAAAAATACATCCCCAGAAAAAAAATGCTGTATGCACAGCCTACTTCATTCATATCACAGTATTTCCCCTTCTGTTAACAAGACAAACAGAGGAAATTTGGTACTCTGGTTCTTCCACCAAAATTATTTCCTGCATTCGTTGATTCACCAACTATGTTTTTGTAACATTTTGTGTGGATGCTTGTTTATTGTAGTAAGGATCCACTTCTTGTTGCTGTATCTCTGCATCACCTACATAATTGAGTAACCTATATTTAAAGCCTGAATTCACTTTCTCCAGTCACCCTGAGGCACAGCAGTATTTTACTTGCCATGCTTTGATGTAATCAGCACTACCTCTGCCCTGTCGAGAATGAATGAAAGTATCTCCAGCTGACACAACGTAATGTTTAAAAAAAAAACAAATTTTCTGTTGCAGAATTTGAGAAATTTAGCTTCCTGAGTTTCTTTCCCCACCCCCTTTTCGCCCACTTCTCTCACTGAGACCTCCAGCTCCCCTCTTCCTACTGGCACCCAAACCTGTATCGCACTCTCTTCATCCCAATGCCACCCACCTACCACTGCCACCCAGAACCACCCAGACTGCTCTCCCACTCTCTTACCGCACTGAAATCCAGGAGGTCGCTGAGTTCCTTGTCAGTTCCCACTGCAGCCATTCTTTGCTGCTGTTCGTTCATACCCTTCAGTCTCTAATAAACCCTATGAGAGAAATTTGCAGATACAGGATTTTAATGGCACTAGCAAGCACAAAGAGAAGTTACATGTAGCTCTTAAAAACAGGGAGGATGATGGTAATGCATGATTCAAACTACTCTAACTGTGCTATATCACACCCCTTATCTGAACCTGTGTGAGATGGTTTATATTAGAAACTTGCAGGTAGCCCAGAAGATACAAATGTCAGCATTTTTCCTTTTAAGAAATCACATTTCTTATTGCCACCGAATCAAATTTGTATTTGAAATTCAAATATTGGGTTCAATATTAAAATATAAATCCAGATGCAAAGCAAACATCTTGTAGATTTGAGAAGTTAAAATATGAAAAGTATTGTTTGTCTATTGAGATTCTGCAGGCCAAACATAAAGCTCAAATTATCACCACGCTGAAAAATGGACCAATGAGGGAAAACAGACATCAGTTTACTTAAAACTACTCACTTTTTAGGCAGGTCTACTTTGAATTTTAATTTCTCAGACAGTGCCTTCCCATCTAAGCAGTGGAAAAGACACTGCCATGAAATGATGAATATGCTGCCTTTAGTCAAATCATTACCAAGTAATCACTTTAAAAATTGTCTTTCATTTTACGCAACCCTGGCAAATAACACAACCATATGTCGATCATTGCTACATAAAAGAGAATGTAATACATTTACAATTACAGACATAATTGGGACCATTGTTAGCCCAAGGAAATAGGGGTGAAAGGCAGAGCTAATGACTGTATGCAAACACGTCATTACCAAATTACCATATGTCAACTCAGAAAGAACCTTGTCAAATGACACAGTGGGCATGAATACTGGATTTACTCTGTGTTTTGCATTCCAACGCAAGCCCGAGGCCGCTCTCTGATGCTGAGCAGTGGCTCTGCAAAGCTCACAGGGAAGTAGTGGTAAGGGGAGCGAGTGGAGGAATAGAGGCACTTGGACACCAACAGGTGGTGTGCTTTTACTGCCTCTTTGTAATACAGCACTAGCATAAATTGATGCAATCAAAAAACAACAAAAAAAAAAAGATGGATGACTTGGAGGAAATGCAAGTTGTGAAATGTAAACTAAGGAGACTGAGAAGATTTAAACATGTCAGGAAATACAAATAGAAATTTAGAGCCATTAAAAAGCAAAAATAAACATGTAATAAATAATTTTCTACATGTATGAATATAACACAAGTCACTTCAGGGGAGACAAACAGTGCTGTCCAAGTCTAGTGAACTCAGGCGAGTGGAACTAATTTAACCTTGAGACAAGGAAAGGAAGTGAACACACACACACACACACACACACACACACACACACACACACGCATACATACATACACATACACACACACACATAGCCCCAAGTGTAAATAGGCTAGAAACATGTCTGTCATTGCCTTTCCAAACTTTTGGATAAGATGGCCAATGAAAGACAAAACAGGTCATGCAGACAACTGAAAAATAACAAACTTTACATTTCCAAATATTATTTAACCACTGAGTGAATGGAGTAAAAGCACATGGAGGGGCTTAATGTAACAAAATGGCATCTTCAGCTACTAGTGGATCAATATTTGAAGCAAGCAGATTAGGGGTCTTTGTCACCCCACACAAGGCAGAGAAGGCAGGTCATTCTCCACAAAAGAGCCTGCACCTCCAGTGAAACACACCACTGAGCCAAACAGATGCTTTACACCAAAAAAAACTTAATGTTTAATGAGAGCAAACAAATGTAGGTGCCCATCTCAGTTTTTGACCAGTGGCTTTCAAACATAATAATGGGCCAAATTAAGTCTAACAAACATGTAATTACTTCAAAGACTACATGTGTTGACACTAGTTTCTGTTTTGTAATTTAAATCCACAATTAAATCCACATGTGTTGGTACATGTGTTTCAGTTATTAATCCCACCAAATGTTACAATGAAATGAAAGTAAGTTGCCATTACATTTTTGTTTATGGCAAAGCTATCCACCACAGGAACAACAAGGGCGGCCACTGAAAAGGCACATTCAACTGTTGATTCAAATACTGCCGGAAAGAAACTGGCGTAAATCATGTGCCCAGAAACATTAATACTAGTATTATTACAATGGGTCAAACTGTTTATAACAATGAGACGAAACATCTAGGGCAACACAGGATGTAGGCTGTACATTATTTGATCATCTCCGCTAGGCCACATCCAGGACCAAGCTACTGCTGACAACTAAACCCATTCACTATTTATTTTGAACTATGTTGACATCACCCTTTAATGACTATCAAAAAAAAAAAAACACCAACAAAAAAAAAACAAATATACAATCATGTCCAATTGTGTCTTGCCAAGAGAAAAAAAAACAAACAACGTGCAAAAACAAGTGCAACAGCCCTGAACCCCGGAGAATAAAGAGCAAAGCCCCCCCAAAAAAAACTTCATGCAACAAATACTGAGCTCTTTCTTCCACATATTAGGGTTCAAGTCGTGCATTATGAGGGAGTTGAGTGAGAGGGAGACGGTGGGGGTGGGAGCAGGAGGAATTTCCTGCCAAATGTGCAATAAAATAAAGTCTAGCTGGTGGCCAGACACTTCCATAAAGGAATGTTTAAAGGGCTACTAAAGGGGGATTTATGGAAAGTTTGTTTCTAGCTCTATGGAAAATACATGTAGGCCCACAAACATAAAGTTTAGCTAAAATGCTCACCAACATTACATAACAAAGATTTCATATTTCCAGATACTAGCCTATTGCAAGTAGCAGGAGACACACACACACACGGTGGAAAAACAAAATGAGGCTTGTTTTGGCAGCGGCACTAACATTTAACGTTAGTGGGGTCTTTTAGCAGAACAAAGGAGTTAATTTCCTCCTCTCCGTGGTCGATGCGGAGACCATCACACACTTGGCTCGCCACCTCAAAGCAGACAAAAAAACTTACATCCCCCCGCTTTAACCACACATTCCCGAAAACTTTTCGAAAATTGCAGGCGTCAAAATAGGTGTCAATGGAAACCCGTCGAGTTCATGCAACTTCCCCCGAAACATGAAGTGAAAGAAGGTGTTTTTTTACCTCTCCTCTCCAAGTGTCTGATATCCAACAGTAAAAAGAAAAGCGGAGACTCGCAAGGGGAAAAACATAAAACTTCAAGAGAATTTCGACCTCAGTGCATGAAACGCATTGGAGCACCGTAGATGTCTTCCTTTTGTCCCGGTAAAGCCTGCTTTTTCACACAGCGCCCACGTGTTTGCTTCAATGTAACAAAGTCTGTGTGCAAACAAGTCTGTTATAGTTACTAATCTCGCGTCTTCCTTTTTTGTTGTTACAACTGAGATGATTTCATTCTTCTCGTAGACATCTTCACCACCTCCGTCCACATTGTCAGACGCAACAACGTATCACTCCGCACAAAAGTGAGGGCCTCAACGCCAGCGGTGTCCGATTTCAAACGCCTTTGAGAGACGGTTTGTTCTCGCCGAGAGAAAAAATACTATTTCAACGTCTTTCGAAAACCGAAACGACGGAAAATCCCTTTCCCACGGCTGGATTTAATCGGCTCTGCCTGCAATCCTCAAAATTCAGGAGCGCTACGAGCTCTAGGTCGTCCGGCGGAAGGCTATCATAAGAAAGTTACCTGCGATTACACAGCAGCAGCTTGGCGAGATGGCACGATAAATGCGAATGAGCTCAGCCAATGGGAGGACGTAGACGGTTGATTGACAGCGACATCAGCCACTGAACGATTGGAAACACGGTTTGTGCCCGCCTTCTTCTTGACGCTCACTTTCCCTGTGTGCTGAGGGAGGCTGGCTGAGGGGGGCTCCAACATGCCCGCTGACATCATTTTATTTATATGGTTGCTGTGCCCTCTTCGTCTTCAAAACAGAGTAGATGGCCTTACATATTCTGTTTTAATTACAAGAACAACCCAGGATTTAAATTATTACTGTAAGATTTTGTCTTTTTATTGATGCTAATGCTAAAATTAGCATTAATTTGTCTATATGAATAACCTACAGTTGTATGACATAGACTAGACTGTTATATATTTTTCTAATCTATGGGTTGTTATGAAGGAGTGCTGTTTAAGACTACTTTTTTTTACACACTTTCAAGAACATGTAGTTAAAATGAAAACGAACATGTGTACAAACAAAAAATAACATTTTGCTCAGCTGAATAAACTAATAAAATGATTAATCCCCATAGTCATGGAACATTAATTCTGCTAGGCTTAAAACTAACAATTATTGTTGTCAATTAATCAATTAATGAATTGTTCTTTGTATTTAATATATCAGAAAGCAGTATGATAATAACTTAGCAGAATCAATATTCAAATTGCTTGTTTTATCCAGCCCACAGTTCAAAACCTAAAGATACTCAGTCTACTATCATATATCACATAAAAAAGAATAAAATGTTCACATTTAAGAATCTGGAAACAGTTATTGTTGCTTGTAAAGTGAATGAAACACTAGATAAACCAAAATAAATACATTCATTTTCAGCTGATCAACTAGCTGATGGATGGACTGATCTTTTCTGCTCTATTTTCCATGTAGCTCGTCTCTTAGTGCATGAGCTGAGAAACATAAAACCAACACAGCCCTAGTAACTGCCTGCTCCAGAGCAGAGAGGAGAGGAGGGAGAGCAAAGAGTATAGGATCACAGAGTTGGGGGGTAGAGAGAAATAGTTCAGAGAAAACAGTTCACACAGCGAGGGCACACCGGATGATCAAGGCACATTTGTCAGTAATTTTAAAATGCTGTTTTTGTAAGACAACAGGCCTAGTAGAAAGACAGTGCAGTTCACTCACCGTGCTGACAATGAACTACTTTAAATTAAATAAGTTTATTTTTCACTGGCATGTAAATAATTTGTTGTCTGCCTTTGTCTAACATGCTCACAACGTCCCTATGTGATTTCACACGCACAAAAACACACAATAACCACTCTATTGAAACGTACGTAGGTGCTAGACAGCTGTTGTTTCTAACCTGAGGGCAAACCTTGTCAAAGAAGAGGGAAGTTAAGATGACCCTCTTTTGTTTCCTGTCTACAACCTCCAAAATTACCCTGTTATACGCAATTCCATTCTAGACATATGTTATTTTAGGAAAACAGAAAACAAAAACATGAAAACCTTCAGATATAGAGGGATTTCTAGTACTCAGTGACCACTAACCACTACAAAGGCCACAGTGACTAAAGTATCTTTTGAGTCACTGTGGGGAGAATATCCATAACACATTTAAGACATGGTAAATGCAAATTCTACATAGAGCTTGCCTAGTATTATTATGCATCCCGATGCCTCAAACTGTCTATTTGCACAGAGGTTACCAATTGGATGGGGGATTTGCTGTCAATAGGACATATAGGTAAATAATCCATTGGGTGTCCCCTGGGTAAAGAAAATCCTCGGCACAGAACATTAATTAGTCTCATGGACAGACTTAGGAATGTAATGGGGTTACTGCTTGGAACAAACGCACATATGGGCCATAAATACCTTCACAAACATACCATGCGCACATTCACATTCGGACACACACACTCGGATACGCAGGAATACACAGGTACGCACACACAAAACGAAAAGACAGCCACAGCATTGGAAAATAGTCACAGCTATCAAAGAAAGGGCATCTTGAGTTATTTATCTAACACCTATTTGGATTCCTTTCATTGAGGAATGCATTAATCAAAAGATTAGATTTGAACAGATGGAAACATCTGTTTAGGGAAATGAATTTGTAGTGGAGGCAGAGAAAATCTCTCCTATTCTCGCTTTTTTCCAGTAGACGTTAGGCCTTGAGTAAGAATAGTGCTGTTGTCAGTATTAGCAATGAGGCTTGTAAGCCCTCCAAGTAGTTTGTAGTAACAGCTGGGTCTGACATGGAGAGCATGTACAAGGGCAGCCAGGCTGAAGAGAGGGAGGGGACAACAAAAAGAAAGAATAAAAAAAACATATATACTGAGGATCTTCTCCTTAATGAACACAGAGTGCATCTAATGGTGACACGGGGTTAAAGCAGAAATCAGTTGGATAACAGGTAAAGATTGAAAAACAAAGCTGAGAGGAAATTTACCATCATACCTATATTTTTTGAATAAGGGTGGTACCACTTTCTCATTGGAGGCAAACTGGTTTAACATGTTATTCTTAATATTGAGTGATTTTATGTTCGGCTGTTTCAAAACAATTAGTGCATCCTTTAATATGTGAACGCTGTAACGCCGCCATCCGTCCACCATTTAGTTAGTTTCACAAAGTATCACAATTAGCACTGACATAAAAGAGTATACAGTGACCTCTAAAAGTGGATTCAAAATTACATTTCATTACCCACAGTAGCTATGGGTAATCTGCCACATGACAACCTCAGTGCTTAAAGAGTCATTATACAGTAAGGACCAAACAACAACAAAAGCTTGCCATCTATAATCTGAAAATACATTCACAGTACAATGGACAGTTAGAGGCAGAGCAGGGAAGAATGCTGTCACAGACCCCTCTTTGATTCCTTCAAGCCATTCCCCGCTTCATATCTGTAATTAACGACAGATGCACATGGAAAATTAGCATATGTTTGGCACATTGGTGCTAATCGGTCATATATTTGTGCATATTAATGAAATATTTATCTATGTATTGCATAAATTCACACAAGAAATAACAGCGTGTAATAATGTGTAATAATGTGTACTAATTACTTAATCCTCTTTGGATTTTTTTTAAAAAATCAATAAGGCTTTGTATAGAACAAAAAAAGAGGCCAATCCTGCAGCACAGATGTATTACACATGTCACCTTTGATTCCTGCCGCTTTACCCTCCAATCAAATACAATGTTTGGCTCTTATAGCCTCATAGCTGGGTTTGGTGTTTGCTACCTGCTTCAACACTCTCAGATGTTTAGCCCTCATTTCCCCCTGTTCTGCTCATAGGAAGGCGGTCATGCAAGCCAAACCACATCACCAGGTTATATCACACATGACTATAAGCCTGTAAACATACAGTATAGGCAGCGCATACACATACGCGCACAAACAGCTCGGTGGTGAGGCAAGCTGCTCACCTCGTTCCATACTGAGCCCCTCACAGCCTGTAATAGTAGAGGCTTAGGTTTGGGTGGGGGAAGGGCAGAGGTGCACAGGTTTCTGATCAGACAAGAAAACTAGGCCAAGACCAACAATCCCTCTCTCTCAACAGCCTCAGCCCCTCCTAAATGCTACAACTTTGTTCCACGGCTGTGACAATCACTCGCAAGATCATCATTAATGGCGAAGCAACGGAGTGATTTTGAGCCACAACATGTGTATTTAGAGGCAGAACAGCTTCTCATAGTCGGGCTATGATTCATGCTTCCTTGCCCCTTTGGAAGCTGTCCTCCAATAAGAGTTAGAGACTGGGGGTAGGAGCGGATAGATTGATAGTGTTGGCTGAGTGCCCATGCTCCGAGTCTATCTGTGTTGAAGGGGAGGAGACAGGGGGAATCTATCTGTTGTGCTCTCTGTGCTCATGATAAACTGACTCCCGTCAAGCCTTTTCCCCATATTACAGCTCGCCTAGTAGAAAGAAAACACCCAAACTCGCACCGACGTCCAACATGTTAAACAACAATAAAATGTGCAGAGAGTGGAGCGGGTGATTTAAACAAGGCAATAATCCACAAGGTTATGCCCCCCCCCTCACCCCCCTCACCCTCACCCCCCACCCCCCCCAACAACGATAGCTGGAAAACATAAGCGTAACAGAGGGATTGTTTTGGAACAAGTGAGGACAGCATATCTTCTCAAATTCAAGGAAGTATTCAAAACAGCCAAACTTAAAGGGACACAATGATTTCACTTGATCACAAATGGGGCCACGGTCAGCAGAAAATGTAAAAAAAAGTCTTTCTCCCTTATCCAGAAACTGTAATTCCCACAGAGCTCCACAGTGAGAAAGAAAATGAGTTTGAGGGATTGTCCAGGACATTAATCCTCCCAAACACTACAGTTCTAGCTAGGATCCAATACAGACAGACAAACACAAAGCAAATCAACAATCTATTTACCAAAAGGAAAAAAACTAAATCAACAATCCTTTTGGCTTCTGTCTGCTCTCTTTTGACAATAGCTTTCCTGGATGCTGTCTTCCTCCTGTTCTCTCTGGTGATTTTATGGGACCCCTCCCTGCCATCTTGGATTCCCATTATTGTGCAGTTGTATGGGTGCCCCCTGTTCTGCCACCCACGCTTCAGGTACTGTGAACAGAACACCAGCTTCCTGTTTACAAAGCCGGGCAATTGAAAGTCCCACAGCCACACTGTACAGCTGAGGAAAAAGAGCAGATAGGAGGCTGTGGTGTTGAGTTTTTTAAGTTGTTGTTTTTTTTTAAAGATGAAGAATAGGAAGGTGAGAGATATAAAGAAATAGAGACACGGAGGTGACACGGGCAGGCATGGAAAAGTACAAAGTATTTCTGCATAAGTCAAAAAAAATCTTTATCCCCATCTGAAAATAGTACAGTAGCCTTATATCAAGGGGGAGGTGTGCAAAAAGTCACATGATAACAATCAGATCAGAAGCTGAATTGACTCTAAATCAATTGAAGTAGGCATGTCAGGGCTGCCCAGGACAGGAGGGGGAAGAGAGGGAGTGAAAGGGAGATAGATGTGAGCCCGTGTGGGGGAGGGAGGCAGAGATTGTTGGTGTCGTGGGAGCACTGCAACAACAATAACAGCAGTGTGTGCATGTGTGCCTATGTGTGTGTCTGTGTCTGTGAATGAGTGAATGAGTTGGAGTGGAAGTGGGGATGTGTTATGGCTCACAAAAGTGATGAAATGACATCTCCGTTACTTCAGCATACAGCTGCTATTGCAGCAAAGAACATACTGTTGAGATATCTGACCTTCTATTTTCTTTGGTAGCCGCTGGTCAGAAATGTCTCCTTGCCTGTCATGTCCTCCCTAATTAGCTATATCTACACAATGACTCCACTGTGTCCATCACAGACAGATTTCTTCCCATTGATACTTGGGTCATTTGTATAATCAGCTTTGGAAAACACAAATTCAAATTTTTGTTGGAGGAAAAAATACAACACAACTTGACATAAATGTGTTTTGAAGGCTGTTCATTATACATTTATACTACCCCAAATACTCTTATACTCATATACACACCATCAAGTGATTGTTTCAAATAACTGAGCTAATGGTTTAGGTTACAGCTTCCAGGTATGCCTCTGATATGAAAACTTATGGATATGGCAAAATTTGGGTTGAGGCTTCTCTTTTTCGTTGTTTTCCCTATTTCTTTCATCTCTTTTTCTCCTCCCCTCCCCCCTTTCTTTGCAGATTAGAATTCATTAGCAATCAAAGAGCCTCCAGAGAGCTCCAGCTCTTAATTACCTACTCATTTGCATTTTTGCATATTAATGACTGCAGGGTTTTGGTAGGGTTTTTGCCGCAGTGGTTTAAAGGCACCTCAGTCCTCTGTTCTCCGGGGAGGAGGAGAGATGGCCAGAGGCAAGGCTCCAAGCCTGTCCAATCCCCCCTCTATCCTTCCTGATGGGAGCTGGACAGAACAAGGGGAGGGGGAGAGAGAAGGGGGGTGATGGGGGGGGGGTAACTACAGGGGTGCACAGGTTAAAGGTCATTGTCCCTTATCACCATAAGAAAGAGCACATGTCTTCAGCGCTGCCTAATTATTGTCATATTGAGCAGTTTAAACACCTGATCTGAACAAAATATACCGTTAGAGAAACTGGAAATCTATACTGCAGAGATTGCTCACGTGGGTTTATTGAGGACGGCAGCTAGTTTGGATGAAACTCATGTCCCACAGTGTGCAGAGGCAGGGGTATTTTATATCCCTGGAGAAAGGTGTGTGCCGGTGAAAATGAGGCTAGTGTGTGTGTGTGTGTGTGTATAGCTGTTTTCCTTTACATTACAGCCTGCCTCCAAATGTTCATTGTGAGGGCAGTAAGAGGCTCGTTTACTGTGAGCCTTAATGGCGATGCTTTGCATGCACATACACGCCAGTGAGATTATAAAACCTCACCTTCGCACATAAGCATATAGACAAACATGTAAACGGAAACAATTGCAGACACACACATAAACATAGGCGCTGCGCGTTCACATGCACAGATTCAGGGAATAATAACACTAGAGACGCCAGACAACAGCTCCCAGGCATCTCCTAGCCCCTGAAGTGCTGCCGTGCCTCTTATCCAATATGTTTTGACTGCAACAATGATGTCTGAACATGGAAAATAACACCATATCCAACTGTGTTCTTAGATACCTTACACACATAACAATTAATGATTTGGAGCCCCGAGACATCTGGCCAACAGGTTCAACATGACTGAATAAAATATGTCACATGATGATATAGTACACTGTGTGGATTTGTAGTATCATGGTGAAAATTTAAAGAAAAATGCAAAGTAATAACTTATTCCTGCAATTTATGGCATGTTAGTATGTTAATGAGGACAATTATACATTTATAGTATAATACAGTTTATAGTATAATACAGTATATAGTTATATAGTGATACCTCACACAACATACATACATGTCTCATTGTGCATCCCTGAAAGCGTACTGCCTACAGAGTGGGCTTAAGTCGACTTAACTGCTATTAGAGGAGCATTATAAAGTGTGTGTGTGTGTGTGTTTGTGTGTAGCCAGGGCCTGAGGACTGCAGCAATGTGTGGGCTGTTGGGGTGGGGTTAATGAGCTGTTCTATGACCTCTGTCACCCCACAGGATCGCCTCAGGGAGACAGACGGAGACAAACAGGAAGACAGGGTGACAACAAGCCTGTGGTTGCAGCCTGCCGCTGGACTTCTAGGACAAATCAGATTTATAACACTATAAGTGTCCTATCCTCCATAGATGCATCCTCATACAAAACCTCAATATGGCAGACGCGTCTATGAGTAAATATCATTTGGACAAACTAGCTAAATACAGTAGATTTTATGCTTAGTTTTTTTTGAGGTTTGCAATGTAGTGAACACTGCTTGCATGTATGTCCACATTTAGACAAAAAAGTAGACAAGAGAGAGAGAGGAAGGTAGAGTGAGAGGGGTCTGGGCGAGATCAGCAGTCTGGCTAGAGAGAGAGAGAGAGAGAGAGAGAGAGAGAGAGAGAGAGAGAGAGAGAGAGAGAGAGAGAGAGAGAGAGAGAGAGAGAGAGAGAGAGAGAGAGAGAGAGAGAGAGAGAGGAGAGAGAGAGAGAGAGAGAGAGAGAGAGAGAGAGAGAGAGAGAGAGAGAGAGAGAGAGAGAGGATATGGATCACTGCCTCCTGATATACTCATAACAGTGATAATACTGCCACCTTCTGGTTGATGTATAGACTTGTACTAAGTCACTGCATTATGGACAGTACATGAGGATAAATATAACATAAACACCTCAATATTATCTAATGCCATACAATAAATGTGTTATTATATAGAATTAAATAACTTCATGAAACTACTTGAAACTAATTGATTTTTGTTGAAATTTGACTGACAGGAATTGATTTAATTGGAAAAGGTTTGTTATTCTGACAGACTCCTATAATTACAAATAAAAATATTATTGTTATGGAAGTGACAAATGTGTAATTACACATTTTTTTAATTATAGAACTGCTTATGCTACTAACAATAGTTTTGACTTTTCTTCCAAACAGAATTATATAGAATAAGAGACAAAATGATCCACGCCAAACTTTGCAACCATTGTTTTTAATAGAAAGATTTTATATTCTTTAAACCAGACAACCAGATGCCAGACATTTTTGGATATATTAAAAAAAGAAGAACAGAACAAAAAAAGACACAAAATGGAATTATATGGTTTAGACTGTGTGGATTTAGTGGTCTCATATACAATACAATTTCTTTTCGTCGCCAAAAAGTGCAAATTCTCCAAAATCACCAATACCCCCCCCCCCCTCCCCGCAGCTTCCAACAGATATGGACTGACAGACTGCTACGCTAAGAAATAACCTTATGTGAAGAGAAAAGGGTTATTTTAAAAAAAAAAGAAAAAAAAAGGTCAATCCACATTCAAATCACACAGGGAGGAAAACAGCTGCTGCACTCTGCAGGTCAAAACATTGAATGGCGTTGCACTTTGTGACCAAATTTAGTGGATGTTAAAGCAGGTAGTCTGCCTTTAGGACAGACAGACTGGGTGTGGTGAGATGTGCAACAAGGATAAAGTTTTATTACACACACACAGACAGACACAGAAGTGCAACAGCTGTTTTCTGCCTCATGTGACTCAGCGTGCATTTACAATTACATGTCCACATTTGAGTGTTGGGAAATATTCTGCCTCTTTAAAATATACATCAGAAAAGTTTCAATCTCCCTAAAGGATTATCATAATAATCACAGTTACAAATCAACCTATTATAAATAGTAGCCTATTTCTCTCTCCCAAGTTAAACCATTTACTTAACTATGGATTTATTTCATGTATATTATGATCAATATTCTTCTTCCCACTCTACTGCAGTAAATCTTGATTTGACATAGATGTTAAGGCCAAAGAAATTCTGTACTGATTTGCAAAAGTGCATGATGGTCATTTGGCCATTTCATCCGTCTTTCATAATCATTTAAACTCTATATGGATACCAGATCCAGCCTTTTACTACACAGACAGGGTGTTATTGCAGACACAGAGATTCTGCAGTGGATACAACACTGCGTGTTTAACATTCAGCACAGCTAGCCTTCTCAGAAAGCTTTGCAACTGTTATACAGTTTTCTTTTTCAAGAAAAGGAGTCTCCCAAAATGAGATCAAAATGACCTTTCTCCCAACAAGATCTGAAACAGTAAGCGGAGAGCAGGTAGGGGGAGATCCATCCTGGGTCCCCCCCTGCCATTGTGTGACTATGCAATAAGCTGCATATAACAGGTATGGTGGTAGTATAACAGAGATGTGTTTGTTTAAGTCCAGATGAGGCAGTAGCTCGAACCACCATCAATCCACATACCAAGAATTCAAGTTTTTTTTCTTTTTTTTTTCCTTTTTCGTCATATTGTTTTTTTGCATTTAAATAATCATTTGCTCTTAGAGAAAAAAAACATCAACAGGAACAACAAAATAATAACAATAGTGATAACCATAAAATAAAAGCACACAAAATTCAGGATGGCCTTTCGCAAAGTGCTTTTGTTACAATCGCATAAGCTGAAAAAAGGCAGTTGGATAGCGATACACCGGGGGCTTTTTGAACTATGTCTGTCACACAGTAGATGGATAGTGAGGGAAGGCAGACTGGGTGAAACAGCCAACTACAAAGTGTTGACCGTCTCCAACTTACATCCTTTACACCAACCAAAACCTCTAAAGTGGGAATCACAGTATGAAGTTATGGAATTTATCCTAAAATGGTTTGGGTGACTGCAAAACTGAAACGGTCTCTTCCTCCATACCTTATTCAATCCCCTCTCCCTCCTTTCTCTCCTGTCGATTCCCCTGCTGAGGGTGTGTGATCTTTGATCAAAGGCCAGTCGGCAGCAAAGACGTAGACTAACTCTGTCTGGAGAGAGGGAGAGTGATGGGAGAAGAAAGTAAGAGAACATACAACCCCACCCCACCCCACCACCCCCCCCACACATACACCCCCGTGCTTTTCCAACCCCATCTCCTTTCAAACATGTTACAGTCTGACTAATAAGACATTTTGAATCTCCAGTGGCTTCCTTCCCTCCAACAAACAATTCACCGGATCAATATTAGATGGAGAAATAGGCTGGTCACAGCCCCTTTACAGTGAGGGAACTGTTCTTGCTTTTATCTTTCCGGGAACTATTATGTTAAATATTGGTATGAACAAGAAAGGTAAAGACAGAGAAGTAATTCAGAAGGTGATCAGACATACCATAAACTGAGCAGACATTGAAACCCAATGCATAGCAGTGTATTTTCCACCTGAGAAGTACTTACATAGAGACAAAAGAGATCAGCAACATTGTCCTTGTTGCAGTTCCCCAGTGTAAAATCTGTGGTGACCTCCTTTGTATTACAATTCTTATCATGTTGTGGGCGTGCAATTCCTACCAGTTTGGAGGACCAACACTGAACCATCGCTCAGCAAATAGTTCACACCTGGGCTTTCTCACCTCATCCCTGAAAACACTACAGCATGCATACATCCTGCCTTCCCCTACCACATATATTTTGTCAACCTTTGCAACCCCAGAGACTGAGAAAGACTCCAAGTGCAAACTGTCCCCACTTGGCTGAGAGCAGCCTGCCTCTCTGAAGGACCCTGGGCTGTCTGTGTAAGTGCCAGAGCCACGCTGCGCATAGAGCTGTACTGCATATGCTGCGCTCAGCTTGCTATGCATCAAGAGCCTGATGGAAAACACAAAAAAATCAGGTGTGCAGCGAAATGACGAAGCAAAGCAAATAGTCCCCCTTCTGTTGAAACGAATCGCCACAATAACAGTCACCCCGTCCCGCTTCGTTTGATTATTTATAGTTATCATTGTTATCATAGTTGTTGGTCATCTTTGTTTTATGGCCCTCTCAGATATATTCACCAAAAAAATCTTTGATAACAGCATAGGAAAAAAACCCCACATCAAGGTCAATTTGAAAAACTCAATGCAATGAAGTTCAGAGACTGTCTCAGTGTAGCCTGTGTCAGAGTAACCTTGGTCTGGGGCTGAGGCTGGGGACACACCAGTTGTGGAACCATAGAGACACAGCGTTGAACTAGTGACAAATGCAGAGACATTATTATGAATTAATTCAAGTAAAGCTTTAACAGCGAAATGGTTAATTATGAAGCCAATCAGCTTCCACAATTTGGTGTAAAAAATATGGGCAGAAAACAAGTGTTTACAATAAAAGGAGAAGGTGTGAGTTTTGTCGATCCCTGTCCACTTAAGGCCCATCTGGTGGGAGTGAGCCTCAGCTCCACACTACACAATACTACTGTCTGGAAACATGAAATCAACAAGCTTAGTGCTGCTCAGACACGGCCACAGAGTCACAGTTAGAGAACATTTCAATTCAGCTTAACCTTTTCAGACAGTTAACTGAAATCATCCAATTCAGCAAAGATCAAAATAACAGTGTTTAAAAATAACATTATTTTTGAAGATTAATTATTCAGCAGCGGACTGAACATGAGACAATTGGTGACAAAAAGAAACATCTCTGAATTTGATTCCATATCTCTGGCACCTGCACACTGTACATGTCAACCAGCTCAAATGTTTCGAATGTTTTCGGAGAGGCTTTGCTACTTTCTAAATGCCTACAATCTTGTATATTTGGAATATTTCTCAAAATGAAGAGCAAACATGATTTGCTGTCATCACACCATTTCTACTTTACATCAAAAGTTACATCCAGAATCTCTTTTCAAGAACGTCCGGATTTAACCATAAATCTCTATGAATCCAACATAAGATTGGTAGCTTAAAATGTCCAATGACTTCAATGCAAGTCATTTTTTCTCCTTTGGTATTTGTTGATGTTGGACGTATGTATATATCTTATTATACTGTACATGATTATTTCTGTGGAGGGGTTGGATGGACTCTTTATGAGACCATTGAGTATTTACCACACTGCTCTGTGCTCATGGAAACTCGCAGGCCTTTCTGAGGTCTCCTGCCCTTCTCCCATAAGCAGGACAAGGACATTTAACATTAGTGCAAACTTTTGCTCTCTCAGCTAAAGCACCATTTCCAGTGCTATCAGGCTTTATATCCATAACCCCACCCAAGCACCCATTTACCCCACCCCCCTGGCACAGCAACCCAAAAACATGACCCCAACCCTCACGCACACAAGCATACACACACACACACGCACACACACACACACACACGCACAGCCATGTAAAATAAATTGTTAGAAAATAAAAATAGCCGTAGCATATCAATTTTCAAGAAAAATGAGTGTAGACAGACTGAAAAAAAACTATACATCCTTAAACCTCTGATTCAATTGTCCACAAGAATACAAAGAGCGAGAGAAAGCAAACTCAAGTAAAAAAATCTGTATCATTCCACACACATTTCTGCATATGTATTCAGGAGGAGGGCATCTGTGTGTGGCTTAAGTCAGGGAGGCCCAGTTTGGATAAATTATACACATACTTTCAATATTTCTAGTCTATAGCAGACTAATATTGGGGGCAAAAAGCTTTGGTTAAACAACAAACAACATAAGACTTCTGGGGAAATATTAAGGTCCAAAGACACATATGTTTATATGGCTCACAGGTCTCGACAGGTTATGTAAAAATTCTGCCACATCAAGACAAAATTGGTTTAGTGTAAGCAGTCCATACCAAGTACCACTATACATAAAAGATCACAAACCACGAAGACATCAGCTTACATTGGTCTGTGTGTGGGAGTCAAACTGTGCAATAATAAACCAATCATTACCATAACGGAGAAGCAAAAATAGAAGCTCAAATTCTTAAGACCAAGACCAAGACTAACCCCTGACAATGACCGACAAGGGTAAACAAAGAATTCTGCAAATCGGCACCAAGAGAGATGTGAAGTAAACAAGCAACTGTCCAGTGAGTTGTTTTACAATATGGTATTTTTGCTTCTGTGGTACCGTGGACCTATTATCACCGTGGTTTCCTCAGAGAACACGTGTAGTTATGAGAGTAGCTGGTGAACAGATGGGGTAGACACGAAGTTTGTTTATCCAAGCTTGTCCTGAGACCCTCCAGTCTGCCAGCCAGCAGCGCATGCTTGTGCACATGCACGCAAAAAAGAAAGAAAGCGTGCCTACATACACACACACGGTGCCCTTTCTTCTTAGTCTGCCTCCTCCTTCCATCCCCTTACTTTACATTAAGACATACACACTAGATTTCTTTTAACAACTAACTTCAAGTGCAATCAGTTACATTAATTAATTAATTTTTTTTTAACGTCACAAAACATTTTTGTATCGGAACCTGGTTTCTCTTTTAGAGACCTGACCTCATATATTTCTGGTTTGATTTTTTTTTTTTTTTCTTTTTTGGCAGCTTGTCATCAAAACCTGAACAAAACCAATGAAGAAGCACAACTTCACCACCATGGACAGAAGAAAGGACTGATCTCATTTGCAACCGGTTTGTTTCAAAGTACCCGTTTCGTTGACAAAAGTGCCCTCCTCAGTAACAAAGTGCATTTATAACCTGCCTCTTTCCAATTAAGGTGCAAAGGACTGATAGTTAAACTACAGCACTACTGCAGACATTATAGGTGTGGGGGGTGGGGGGGGACTCGATCCCATGCATGTTCTCTTCTTGACTCAAAAGCTCAATGTGCTAGTTTGGAAAATGACATTGGATGTGGAGTACAATAACACACAACTTGGATATTTTTAAGACTAACAAATCCAGATGTATGGAGTCATAGACAATATTCAGAAAGATATGTCAGCTCTGGTGTTCTCTCCTTCTCCACAGGATACCTGGACCCAGTGAGTGTGAGCATGTGCATGACTGTGTATGAGAGACGGAGAAAGTGCATTGGGGCTGGCAGCTCAGGGTGCATGTTTGAACAGGCTGTGGCTGACTCACACAGTGATGATGTGGCCAGAGGGACCCTGGCTGCCACGCACACACATGCACAACAACACACGTACATGTAAACACACTTGCACACTAAACTGCCAGCACCAGGCGTCCTACCCACAGTAACACCAGGCTCTAATATAATAATATCCCCTCCAGGCTGGTTCGGGGGCATTAGAGGACTACAGAGGGAGAGAGAGGGAGGGAGAGAAAAGGCCTGATTTGATCCCCTCCTGCCTGGAAACGTGGCTGAGCTGGGGGAGATTATTTTTTGGAATGCAACAGACATTGTGAGATCCCCCTCCCCTTCCCTTGTTCCCCTCCCCCATCAACCAGCTGCAGCTGCGCTCCTATTTGGCCTCCCAACTTCGACAGGTATTTATTGCTCTCTTCATCATACAGGTTGCCTCACGGTTGTGTGGTCCCTAGGGCAAAAAGATTGGAATAAGCATGATACATACACCTCCTTTCACTCCCTTCCCAACACCAGCCCACTTCCTTTAAATATACCTCTCTCTCGCTCTGTTGGATATCTTTAGTAAAGCTGTGCAAACATAGAAAAAAAAAGGTGCTCTTCTATCTCTTCTTCGTACTCTTTGTCACTCTCTCATTTGGGCTCCCTGCCATTCCTTTAACCTGCGGTTGGTTAAATGCTACCCGCGCCTTGTCACACAAGGACAGATTCCGAAAAAAACTGCACAAAGTTAAGCACATTCATTCAATCGACCTCCTCATCCTTTGGGCAGGAACTATACATGTCAAGTGTTAAGTTTAGGACAAATGGGCTTTCTTTCACTGAACATTCATACAGTTTGTTTTTCGTTCACCCACAAGCTTCACTCTGTGAGAAATATGACATCAAGCCTAAGAGGAAAATCCCAATGGGTAAGTACACCTCAGCATTAAGAGGGGACCAATGTCATATCACCACCTGCTGTATATACATGTATACAATTATAAAGTGTCAAGTACCCGAAGCAGTCGACTCAAAAAGGAACGACGACAAAAAAATAATTAAGACAAATCAAAAGGGAAAATAGAAACGCTGAAATTGCAGGGTGTGAGGGATAAGAGGCAACGTAGTCAAGCCAACGATACATTGACAATGGTAGTGCTTTAAAAACACAAACCCTCCACCCCTCATATTCCCTAGTCCTGCAACTGACGAGCCCCCATTAACGTGGATTCGACTCAACATAAATTTGTTTTTCAATAAGACAAACCATAAATTCTTAGAATGCATTTTATAGAGTAAGTAACACTTCAATCAAACCCTTGTCTGATTCTTTCTGGAACATTTAGAGAGAAAAAACTGTTGCATCAAAATTGTGGTGAGTTTTCCTTGCATATGCCGTATTGTGGCAATGTTGTTTCTATGGTAACTGTACATTTCAGACCTGCAAAAGAATAGAAAAAGAGTAGTTTTTCACTGGGAGGATTTGTCCTCGCTTCACCCGTACAGCAGCCAGAAGGTGCTTGACAGACACCTTGCTTAGAGCTTGAAGGCTGTGAGGACAAAACCAATAAAAATCTAAATCAACTGCATAGTTGCTCAGAGTTTCTTTGTATCTATTATACATTTGCCTAAGCACATATGCCAATGTATAAAACCCCTACTATTATAAAGAAAGAAATGGCCCAGAAAGTGGACATCATGGGTGCATGATTTGAAGCGTTCTTTGCTCTTTAACAGATAAACCGACTCAAGTGCTTGCAAGTCTACTCCATTTCCTAAAGTAAAAGGAGAAAGAAATATAAAGATTAGATTTTTGTGACACCCTGATTTGGTTTATAGAGGAATAGTTAGTTGTTTTGTTTTTGTTTTTTTTAAAGTTTGCCTTTTCTCCTCTCTGTTCACTGGCCTGTCTCACAGGCGACGCAGAGTGACAACGGTGTCCAGCAGTGTCCTTGTCACCCCTGCAGTCTCAGGGCCCTGCCTCTCCTGCCAACTCCCGCAGCTGAGGACTGTGTGCATGGGCTCCAGCATCCACCTCCACCTCTGCCGCTGAGGTTGCCTCTGAGCGCCGCCGTCCCCTGATGTTACGAGGCCCAGGGCCAGTGTCGGAGCCGGGGCTCAGCAGGCCTAGCGGGGCAGCCTCGAGGAGTCCGGGCTCTCTCACTCGAGGCTTTCTGCCTCGACGAGAGGGGATGCCGTTGCAGCCGTCCTTCTTGAGGTGGCGATGCAGATGATCTGAGCGCACGAAAGTCTTAAAGCAGCTGGAGCACTGGTAGGGGCGCAGGCCTGTGTGAACACGCATGTGGTTCTTCAGGTCGTAGTTGTGAGCAAAGGCAGCTCCACATTGCGTACAAAGGTAAGGCTTCTCTCCTGTATGCTTCCGCATATGAACCTTGAGCTTGTCCTGCCTGTGAGGGAGAAAAATAAACAAGATCTCATCAGAATACACACACGCACACACAAAAACATTTAAATGGACAAGTGGATCAGCTCACACACATTAAGTACAAAATATGTAATTAAAACATGTTATTCATTCTGACTTGTACAATGGTCAGCTAAACATGCTGGTTTTAAACTGTCATCATTTTGGAAGTGCTCCAACAGGATTATTCTGTGACGGCAGCCAAGCCAACTGAGAAGCCATAAACTTTATCTGTGTAATTGCACACAAGAGAGCAACTGTGGCCTGACAAGAAAGCTCAACGTTCAGTCAGTTGGCATTTTTTTACGATTTCTGTTAACTTCTCTTTGAGGACCACATCACCACCAGTTGACAGGTTACCAAAATGCTTATGTTTTGTTAACAGAAAAGATAGACTTGTGTCCTCTGAAGCTGAAAAATACTACTATACTAATACTAATACTAATACTAATACTACTAAAAACTAGCTGAAATCTTGGTGAGTCATCAGTTTTACAGCCTGGTTGCAGCTTGCATTTTGATTGAAATTTATATGAGAGTGGGTGTAGATGTCATATACTTTCAAATTATTTAGTTTATTTATTAATCATTTTATTTATCAACAATCTAAATCTTCGTCATCTCACATCCAGGAACATTATATTCTGCCCAATAACCTTTATTAAGTGGCCTTGGCCTTCATCTGACACTTGCCCCCCCCCCCTTAGCTCTTACTATCTCACAAGTTCCTGACCTCTTAAATCGTATAACCCTTCTGTGCCCAGGGCAGAGGGCTCCTAAACAAACAAGCGTAGTTAAGACAACTCCATTCTGAACATCTATACACACACACACACACACACACACACACACACACACACACACACACACACACATACACACACACACACACACACACATAAGTGGATTAGCTTTCATGCAAGCGGACAAATGAACTTACAGCAACCCTCACAAGTCTGTAGAAGCCATGCTGCAACTATACAAATTAACAAAGAAACATAAGCGAGGAGAAACATGTATCTACTTGCACACACATATACACACACAAGATGAAGCCTTGGACCGAAGTGGCACACTGACAGAGGTGAATTATTTAAAGGACAGGAGTGATTTATTACCGTGCGAGGCACACTCTTAACCCTGATCAAACAGGATTAAGATTACAATACCCCCTTCCCACTGCCGGTCGAATTTAGCCAGAAGGCAGATTCAGATTGGTCTTCCCTACCTGCCATGCTAGCAGAGGTTCTGGGTATTTCTAGCCTACTGCATCTATTTCCAGCACAAGTCCACTGATTAATTAATTAAAGGAATGATTTCAAGGAAAGACAGGACTCCTAAATACGGGGGAACCATGTGCACTCAAGTCCCTTGCTGAAGACTAGAGACATTTATCTGAGCTGCACATGGCAGAATTCATTAGAGAGGTAAAGGAGTGACACACAGAGAGAGGGGTGGTGTAACTACTCTGCCGTGGGCAATAATCAACATAACCAGAGATCAAAAGTTCAAATTACTGCATTGGAGCGCATAGAGCACCATCCAGGGCCTGTAATCCCCCTCTGTATCAGGACACTGCACTTTATAGCAGCCCTCCACTAGATAACACTACCAAGGCGCAGCCTTCTTTTATTGGACCCTTATGTTAAAATTCCAGGACTTTGCTTTGGATACTGTCACAATAAAAGAGACCTTTATAACCTCCTGGATTATTCAGCGTGCCATTTTGATAAGCAATTAGCTACAATGTGACATTGACCAAAAAAAATAAATTAGGGTGATTCAGTCAGTCCATGATCAACATAAACATTGAGATTTACCAACTGCACTGCCTCCTTAATGCAAAGCTAAGTTGGTTAGTACTAATGCTGCTGCTCTTGGCTTTGTGAAGTATCCCACTGCAGAGTGCTTTGTTTACAGTGCCAAGTCCAAGACTATTAGTACATGTGACATGGGGTAGTCACTTCATTAATTGGGCTTACCTGGTAAAGCGCACTTTGCAGATGGCGCATTCATAGGGTTTCTCTCCCGTGTGTGTTCGGATGTGGCGGGGTAGCTTGCCTGCTCCTTGAATGACCTTGGAGCATATGGGGCACTTCTGGAAGGCCTTAGAGCGCATCTTCCTCTCTCCTCCACCTCCTCCTCCTCCCCCACTGCCTCTCTCTCCAACCCCCCTCTCCCCTCCTCCTCCTACTCTGTCTTGGCCTGTACTGCCCCGTGATAACCAGAGCGGTGGCACTCCCTGTGTCACAGCAGCAGAAGCTGTATCCTCATGCTGCGTGCTGTTAAAATAATTCAAGTAAAATTCCATATCAGGGTCATCCCCATCCACCGGTTCCTCCCCGGTTGTTGCACGCTCTTTCTGTCTCTCGATGGAGTCCATCATCTGCTGCAGGAGGGCACTGGCTGAACCCCTGTCCCTCACCATCGCTTCTCTGCTGTCCTCCACTTCTGTGTCCTGCCCCAGCCTCGACTCCGGGGGGAGGTAGAAGTGCCCATTTTGAGATGGAGGATAGTAAGATGACCCAAGGCTTGCTCCGTTCCCCTGCACTGCCTCCCCATCCTCTTCTTCCTCTTCATCCTCGTCCTCTTCCTCTGGCTCTTGTGTAGGGGCTTGGGCCAAGGCAAGGGCCAGGGGGGAGTAGTACTCACCGGGGCCACCAGGAGCCCCATTGCTGGGGGTCCCCCCATTGCCGTGGTTAAAGTGCAGGTGTGTGGGCAGGTCCCTGAGCTCTGGCGTGCTGCAGCTGCTGCTCCATTGAGCCCCTCTCTGGAAGTACTCCAGGTACTCCCGGGCCCGCACCCGGTTCCCCTGCTCCCTGCCTCCTCTGCCCTTCCCCTCCTCATCTTCATCTTCATCTCTTCGCTCACTGCCCGCCTAGTGAAACATGATGGGGAACAAAGAAAGTGAGTGACGGAGAAATCAAAAGTCAGTAAAAGTTTGCACAAAAAACAAAGGGAAAGAGGGAGGTACAAGTACAGCAGCAAAATACTGATAAAAGTACATTAAATAAAAAAATCACATTCTAAAATAATATTAGCTACGGTGAAGGCTGACAAAGAAGACCTCAATCAGCAACTGTAAGACATACAGATCTGAGGAGATTACTAATGGGTATCTTAGACGTTTATCCAGTGGCTCAATATGTCTGTGGGTCCATGCATGTGCAATAACAAATAATAACTAATTTGCCAATCACATTGCTAACTGGTGAGTGTATAAAGACAATAAAGGGGCACAGATGTATGGTCGTCTGTCACCTAAAAAGTGTTGAAGGTTTTATCTAAAGTCAAGTGACTCAACTTGAAGGCTTTATGGGCAGTGAAGAGACTTGTGAAATGTGTGAAATGTAACAATAGATATGTGCAAATGTTGATTGAGTGATGCTACAGACTGGGATGTAACAGGTTAACACCCAGGAGCCCATGAGTGTCTCTGACATGCCCTATGTGATGTGATCATCACAGTGAAGTGTTGTTGTGATTATCACATGATGTAGAGCAAGACACAGCATATCACAGCCACACTTGATTATGTTGAAGTGTAGCTGCGATATGCTGCATCTGTAGTCTGCGAAAGAGCATGCTGTCCTTCTACACACACTTTTGGCTCGCAACGGGTAAGTGTTGAATTAACCAAGAGGATGTGGGTGTGTTTGGCATAGTGACAAAGATTGATAAAGGCCATGATGTAAACTCGACTATGCTGACGACTCAATTAAGCGGATGGTATGATGAACACACACTAAAACCAGGAGAACTAGATTTGGAGTGACTAGTTCAATGCAAAACAGTTCACACATGAACTGTTTTGCATTTCAGGTCATGTCTGTGTTTTCCCATGTGTTCATTCAACACTTACGATGGGTTTCTTATTGTATCACTAACTCACAAAGACAGAGCAGATTAAATCTCATCTCAAAGCTTAAATTTGACTTCAACATACAGCATCAGTCAGAAGTTTGAACGCACCCTCCTGTTCCCTTAAATGGGAAAGTGTGTTCAGACCTTTGATTAGTGCTGTGTGTCATTTCTAGATTTAATGGTCCTGTACCGGCGGGGAGAGCACTTTGGTGTCCAGCAGGTGTGTACAGACGTCCTGGACAGGTTGGACTTCCAGGAGGCGTGCAGCGGCAAGGATGTCAGCCACGCTGCTGTGACTGACCATCAATGTGGCTGTGTAGGCAAAGTCCAGCAACGCTCCCAGAGCCTCCGCTGTCACAAACTCAATGTTATAGATGTTATGTTGGTCAGCAGTGGCCCCTGAAGTGAAGAGCTTGTGGAAGTAGGAGCTGCAAGACGCCAGGACAGAGCGGTGAGCTGGGAACTCCCGGTCCTGTGTGACCAGCAGCACGTCACACAGCAGGCCACTGAGCCGCTGCTTGTTCAGGCTGCCCAGGATGTCTGCGCTGTGCTCGGGGAAAGGGATCCCCACGGGGCCTTCCTCTGCTTCTCCTGCCCCTCCTCTCCCCCCTCCTCCCCCACTGCTTGCAGTCCCCCTGAGCCGCCTTCCTCCCCTCCCACCGGCTCCTGACGACATCTTCCACCAGCCTGCCGCCGAGCCGCCTAGCACAGCCCCCACCCGTGTATCCGTCCTGCCGTCTGTCCGTCTGCCTGTCTGAGGGTGGAAGAGTTGGATAGAGGGATGACATGGAGGGGAAAGAAAAGCAGGAGAAAAACACATCAGTTCATGACAGTCTTTATGTGGATCAAGAGAGAAAGAAAAATATTGATTAAATGATTCACCATTGTCAAAAATATACACCAAACCATACATGTGCACGCAAAACCAAAAGTTCATGGAGGACAAAGATAAAAAAATACAACTAAAATTTTATGTACGAGGAATCATGACAAAATAGAGTTGTTTCTAGTTATGTCTAAGTTGGGTCTCGTTAGGTTGACTGTCAATCAGATGTCAGCTATAAAATGTGTTTGGCAATCAGCAAAACCAGACTGAGAGAAAGTGGACTGCAAAAATGATTTAATATGTCAAAAATCAGCCTTACAAATGAAAGGATGGCAACATCTGACAGACGGCAACAAACTGCAACATTAAAAAGAAATAGCTTTAACACATTGTCTACAGTCTACAGTATATGGGAAGTTGATGAATACTGACAATTGGTTTGTAACCTGTTATAGCCGACTACCTTAGCCGTACATGACCTTTGACCAAGTGAACTGTGTACTGACTCTGTCTATAAATAAAATGATTCTTCCTGACAAGATAAATTTATTCATTAATATCTTGGCAATGAAAAATACTTTTCACACCAACAGAATTTCCATTAAAATGTTATTATACCAAAAACATACATATCAAAATCTTTCATGATGTGTTTCTTATACCCGAAAAGGCCTTATTAAACAGTTTGTGCTCAATGCATGCCTAACCTGAAACTTCAAAGGTTGCCACACATGTTAAAAGCTGTAAACTTTTGTGAGGAGTAGCTCACGTAAGGAGCTCTGACAAATTATAATAGAAAAAACCCTCAAACTTTATTCTCCTTTTTACTTGAACCTTGTGAGAGTGAAAGTGTAAATAAGTCACCACAGTGCTGCACATCACAACTACTTGGAATTAACTTTGAAGCAAATCTACGGACACAAAAGGGTGTATGTTCAGATATACTATGAAACAGGGAGGGTGACAATGCTTGAATAAATTAGTTTCTGATGGCACGGAATAAACAGCAGCTCAAAACAATTTTGCATGCATGTGGCGAGGCATTTTGCCTACTGAGGCACCGTGAGTGGGCGCAAGACTATTTGAAGAAGTGTATGTATTATACTGTATATGTGTGCATGTGGCTGGGTAACTGTTTCCTTCTAACGCCTACATCCACGGGTGTGTGTGCACTCGTGCTAAGAAACCAAGTAAGAGGTCGTGGAGGACAGATAGGCAGAGGGCAGTGGGGATCAGAATGCATGCTGGGAGCTGGGCTGTGCAGCTTGTGCACTCTGTGTCAGTCGAGAGCCAGGGAGGGGAGTGAGGGAGGTGGAGGAAAAGGGGGGAGGGAGCGAGGGGGGCTTCCAGAGCAGACCCTGTGGAAAAACTCCACAAGAGGAGGAAGAGGACACGCAACAAGCTGCAAGGGAACAGTATTAAAAAGGGAGGTTGTCAATCCGGTCTGAACTGGTTACCCCACCCTCTACTGTGTGCCAAGTTTCAGGAAAGGCTGTCCCCTCGCTCACGTGTGGGGGGAGATTAAAATGATCGACTGAAGCCTGCGCAGTGGGAGGGGGGTTTCGGCAGAACAAGCCATCCTCGATTTCTCTATTAACACACTCACGAGCAAATACAGTAACATCACAGAGACATCAATAACACACGAAACACACATCCGCCCCCTCCAATCCCTACTCTCCATCTGCCAGGGAGACCCAGCAGGGGGTGAGGCTGGGGGGTGGGGATTGGGGGGTGGAGAGGTGTGTGTGTGTGCGCGGAGGGGGAGGGGGGGGGGGGGTTGAGTGAGAGAGAGACATTCAAATGACATTCCTTCAGATCTGCCCTCGGTATGTTTGTACGCTACACCCCACTACCAAACCTGCCTAACCTGGCTGCCTCTCCTCCTTCACGCTGTACCTGTTCCGCCTATCTGTCTCCACACCTTCAGCTATGCTCACAAGTTAGAGTTAAATTAAGCTTTCTCTAAGGAGGACAGGTGGGAGAGAAGCATCCAACGTATCATGATATACTAAATGGGTCAATGATTGTTTACATTTAGGCAAAGTATTATGATAAAGAGAACATTCAAATAGTAGTTTGTACATTCAAATAACACAGGTCACAGAGAACTGTCTTTTTGATTAATGGTAAAATGTTGGATCCCTCATTGCTTGCCCCTTCACAGTATACCTCACATAACTCAGTTTTGATAGGCAGCTGACCACAAAGCGTCCGCAAACACGGCTGATGTGTTTCACAAAGCTCTGATGTAAAATGGGCCGTCAGACGTGGCACGAGCAAATGTTATTATCCTAACCCTCATCTGAATATGCTGAGGGAGAGGAGGGAGGTGAGGGAAAAGACAAAGAGAGACAGAGACAGAGAGAGAGAGAGCAGTGAGACGGAGATGGAGGAAAGAGCAAGAGAAAGGGCAACCACATGGCCACCGGTCACGTCCTTCACAGGTGGAAATAGATCTCTGTGAGCCCATCCAGACCTGAGCCAACCTGCTTTTCTCCAACACACACAGCACCTGCACTAGACCAGGCTTTGCTGCAAGCTTGCATACACGTTATCCCCCGTACATACACAGCTGACCCTGGGTCACGGCTTTGTAGGGTAAAGACGCTGAGCTGAAAGAAGATAAAACACACACACACACACACACACACACACACACACACACACACACACACACACACACACACACACACACACACACACACACACACACACACACACACACTTCAGTGCCAACAAAGCATGGAGGGACTACTCTGCATGCAGGAGCCACCTGTCCCTGAATAACCCGCAAACAGCACTAAGAAAGAGGAAACATAGTGCAACAAACCTGATCCTGACACCTCTTCATGGCCCGAAACATTCCTTATCACTAATTCATGCCTGTGGGTGACGAGGCCCGCAGCCCAGCACAAAGCAGCGCAGGAGCCGTCCGTGCCCCTGGTGATCCACTTCCAGGGAAGGGCCTCCTCTCAGTACCCAGTTGGTGAGCACCCAGGCCTGCTTTGCAAGTCAAACAACTGCTTAAAACACAGAAGCCACCCATTTCACCCCCACCCTCATCACCTCCATCTCATCCTTAACGTTCCTCTACCCCTTCCCACATATCTACACACAGCAAGGACCGATATCAAAAGTATGCTTCAGGGACGAAACTGCTAACAACGGTCTCCTGCAAGGCAGTTACTTCAGCTGACTGTGTTGTGTGTGTGTGTGTGTGTGTGTGTGTGTGTGTGTTCTTTCAATATCTATGTCGAGGCAGTCACGCCCAAGTTGCTTGTCATTGACTGACAAACACTTTGACATTAGACCGTGGTTGCAGTTTAGTAAGTAGTGGTTTCATTTTTTTCTGATATGTATCATCTATGAAAGGCAGAGTTTCCACTCTCAAAGTATCTCTGTCTTTGGCTGACACATACCAATCATTCCTAAATACAAATGGAACAAACTGTTAACCCTGTGTGACCTCAAATGTTTCTTAGATAAGTAAATAAATAGCTTACTGGCACTTTTTAAGGACAGTACTCCGGCATGCTTTTGAGGTTTAGCTGAACGATAGATGAAAAATTAAGAGAATCAAAGAAAAAGTAGCATCAATATTTGCAGGAAGTGCTTCACTTAATATTTCCACTTAAAGAACCTTTAAATTTTAAAGTATCTGCTCTTTTAGTCTTCTTCATTTATTCAAAAGCAGTTTCCTACATAAACTCTGGCATGCAAAATGTGTTTTCCTCATAAAAATAATCCACAATTTAAAACTACTGAGCCACCCAACTTTAAGAGGTAGCAATCAGAGGAAACATAACTGAATCATTGATCCCAAAACCCGTAAATGTTAACGAGGCGCATATGGGCCACTCTTTTATGACTGAAATAGAGAGCAAGTTGTTACTTTGATTGTGAAGTGTTATTAACTTATTGCGTTTACAAGAGAACAATTCTATCATGTTACTTCCAGTTTTACTCAGGTGAAGAGTTTGTTTTCAGTCGCTGCACGAGCTGATAACAGAATGATTAATATATTTTGACCACAACAGGTGTTTCTATTACGATCCAAGTGCAACAGAAACACAACATCAAAGCCAGAACTTACAAATAAAAAAAATCTGGCTATCAGTCAGCAAGTCAAAGAATTCAGCTGGCCCTTTGCTCCTGTCAACCTTTCTTTTTAAACTCTCTCCTTCTCTCTCCTGTCCTCATTTCACTGACTATCTCAGCTGGCTTCTATGGCAACAGCCCTGCCTAACCCGCCCTGCTGCACAGGAATCACTTCACTCAGGTCAAGAAGGTTCAAGGTTGGACCAAGAGGATATTGCAAGATAATCGGAATGGGGAGGGGGTGGCAGTTCCTAGGAAAAGTGGATTTTCATCAAGTGCCACAGCCAAGTGACTCACTGCTGCCAGTTGTGGAAGGAAACCTGATTGGTCGGGAGCAAAGCAGGAAGAGGGCAAGTGACTGATAAAACTGAAGTTGCTAGGGCTGGTCTAGGCCTGGCAGCTTTCACTAGAAACTAACCAGGAAGCGCTGCCAAAACAGAGACACAAAGCAAGTCAAGAGGTAGTGGGTGAGGCAGGGCGTTAAACTCACACGTTTACTCAAACCTCCTGAGTGTATGGCAGCCCAAGAAACCAGTTCAGATGTCAATGATAAACTCACTGTGTTACCTGATATAACCTGCTTCAATAAGAGTAAAGGTAACCACCCACAAGTTGGGCAAAGTTTAATTTGAGGAAGCTTGCAGGGGGTTTTATGATATCCTTATAAAAAAGGTCTGTGACAGTAAAGATAGCAGAGAAGTGAAATATCTCTAACTACTTGTATGAACTCTCACTGTGTTGTTTTAAATTTGACTGTATTTTGTTTTTCTTGCTTGTTTGAATCAATCGGACCCAGCAGTAGCCACAGACTAGAAAATAACGACAACACTGAATTAAAACGTTTTCAAAACTGCATGTGTTAATTGCTGTTGACTCTGAATGAGGCTGTATCAGAAAGAAGTAGAGTCAGTCATGTGTTTGGCATTGCTTTATAGTACAGTGTACTTCTGGTATTTCCTCCTCCATATTTTTAAATGAGACGGAAAGATGTAATAATAATAATAATAATAATAATAATAATAAATTAGAGCTGACACAACCTAGAAAAACAACTTGAGTAACACTCAGCAAAAATTGATAATTTTAATTCTGATTAATTATTATTATTATTATTATTATTATTAATACTTCATGCAAGTCATTTGTGTTGCTCTGATGTTTTCTGGTCACGTCATCAAGAGAAAAAAAACAATGTGACCACATATCAAATGAATTTGTTCATTGACTAATGTTCCTGTTGGTTAAGTTTATTAAAACGTTATAAACGACAACACGCTTTATGACAGTGGGACATAAATGTGTCTGTTGGTGGATATTTCATTTACTAACTCATGAGTCTGATTACACACACATTTCGGGACCGTGGCCTTTCTCAAGCTGCAGTGTAATAAAACCACATCCACACTCTGAGTTCCTTTTAGCTTGAGTAACATGCTCTGACACTGCCAAGCTACCAACCAGGAAGTGTAACAGAATCTAACACATGGCTTTAGAAATAGTATTACACCCCAGCTCAGCGTTGCCCAGCAGAACCCAAGCTGGCCAGTTGGTCGGTCCGCAGGCCCAACGTGTCCAGGCTGCACCACTCTGTGCATGCGCAGCCCGACAGGGAAAGAGGACTTCCTGTGAGTCTGTGGCAGGCGTGTAACAGAACCCGCTCTGTTATCAGATGACCGGCTCTCTGCTTGCTCGATCTCTCTGTCCCAACTGTCTGACCCTCCCTCGTCTCTCTCTCTCTCTCTCTCTTCCTCTCATCTGTCGCTCTCATCTCATCATTGCTCCATCTCTGTCTCAGACGCTGCACTGCACAGAACCCACCACATCACCCATTTCCCCTTTCCACTGCTGAGGAGGCAAAGCAGCATAGATCCGCCCACCCTCCTGTGTCTCACCACCCCTTTAATGCAACCCACCTAGCTTCTCTCCAGTTTCATCCCAAACCAATCCACTAAATCAACATGCAGACAGTGTCAGATTGATCACATATCCTCTTCCTGATCAGTCCGCCTTTCTGCTTAATTAAAAGGAGGTTGTGGTCTCTGTGGGACGCTGCTCGTTATCAATATAACAGCAAGAGTAGCTGAGAAAAGCCCACGGCCTTCAACCAAATTATATTTTCAATATTAACAGCAATCACCAAAACACGTCATCCCCAAACATATAAGTGTGAAAAGTCTGGCTTTACCCCCATCCTGAAAAACATCCCAGCCTCTTCGCACTCTCTCACTCTAATTTGATCAGGTTGTGTTGGCCTCTCCATAATAAATGTCCCAGAAGAGAACAGAAGAAGCCCCTTTACTCCCCCTAGACTTCAGCACAAACAACAGAAAAACAACAGAGAGGGGTCTGTCTGTCTGCCTCGCCGGGCTGGAAGCTGTGGTATACTGAGCAGCTGACCAGGGGAACCAAACATAAGGGGGGAAGTGAAGCTGCATTCACCGAGGAAGAGACTGATGAAAGTGTTCAAACTGTAGAAACATACACAACTTATACACAGAGCGTCACACACAGAGGGAGATGAGCAGCACAGAAATGATGCTGTTTGGTATGAAGTCCAAAAAAAAAAAAAAAAAAAAAACAACTCAGTTTGGATTCAGCCATATGAGCTACGATGCATCATTTGACCACATAAACAAAACTTTGAACAAACAGAGTGACCGTTACATGCAGTGTATTGTATACAGCCAACATTTCACTCTAAAATAAAGCCTCAAACTGCCACGGCGACATCACGCAACCTGTCTTCTCAGTCTGTCTCAACCTGCTAGTTTCAGGCCATCGTGGTGTAGGCACAAACATACAGGAATATCAAACTGTATTCAGCCTCACCGCCAAATTGATGGGTGGTGTCTTGGACCTGCCCACAGCCACTGAAGTCCCCTGCAATTCCCCTGGAATCTATTGTTGGTAACACACACGCACACGCATGTGTGCACAAAAGCACACACTCACGCACACAAACACACATGGCGTCCTAGTTTAACCTCTTGCTGGAATTTACTTGAGCGGACTATACTTTTCTTCCATATTGGCACCTAAGAAGTGGCACACATGGTAACATCAGAGCATTATCTAACAAAATGTTTGTGACATTGAACTGAATGAATAAAAGAAACAAAAACTATGAGCCTCGTCTGCTGCTGCTTTCTGAGAAGCATTCCAAGCACTTTCCCAGCATTTGGGCGTCTTCATGTACTATGTCTGCTTGTACCCTCTCCGTGCCCACATGTTTAAAAAACGGGTTCAACAAGTATGCAAAGCCAAAAAATATGCATCTGGTTATCGAGCAATGCAGTCAGGGTTCCTGTGAAGTCTTTCAACCACAAGCCACAAGCAAGCGGGACATGACAGGCGAGATTAGAATCTGCGTTTAGCGAGATGCTGGTGAAGAGGAGAGGTTGAGTGGACTGAAAAGACCTGAGATCAACTACAGTGTGAGTAGCTGAAAAGTTCCCAAGCACAGTGCACAGTTTTATTTTACTATTAGTCTTGGCTGAGGCGGATTACCCCACTGAGGAAATCCAGTTGTCACAAGATGTGTCACATATTCTCCCCTTCAGCGAGAAGAGATGCCACTTATTGAGGTTTTCTCACACAAACTATTACTCCACACACCACCTGTACTCTGACAGCCATCAGCATGGTCGGTCCGCCACAGTCTTGCAAACATTTGATGCAGTGGTTTTTCTGGAATTACTTTAACACCCCTGAAGAAGCGGCAGTACAGGATGTGTGACTGTCTTCATCTTTTCACTCGACTAATAATAGCAGCAGTGCCATTTAATCACAGCAGTAGATGATATCATTAAAAGCACACTTTGCCTTCATGAGATGAAAACAATGCTGATGACACAATAAGCTTAAGCTGAAAAAAAGTTAGTTAACACAAACTTTAAGAGAAAAACTCTTTCTCCGAGCCGGGTTCTATGCAGCACCTTACATTCAGCACTGACCTATTTGCCATTTCTCTATCTGCAAGTGGGTCAGGAACTCTGAACTCTATCAAGCCCCATCTCTTTCACTCTTCTTCACACACACACAACACGCTACGGTATTTATTTCCCCTGCTCGCTTCTCCTCTCCTCTCAGTCACAGTCTAAAGACAGTGTGTATGTGTGTGTGTGTGTGTGTGTGTATGTGTGTGTGTGTGCGTGGCTGTCTTTGGAGTGCTTACCAAATAGGCAGAAAATGTTTCCCGTGCCCTATCTGCCTCCCCTGCCTGCCGGCCAGCTCTGCTGCCTCCGTCTCTGGGCAGGGCTAGAGCTTTACCAGACAGGAAACTTGCGAGTGGCCCTAGTCATACAGGCAAGCCCTTGCCTGATCCCACACAAACAGACACCTACCCCCCCACACCCCCCCCCCACCCACCACTACCACCCCACCCCCCTCTATTTTCAGCCCACAACTCAGCTCCGCATCCCCTGCTCTTATTGGCTTGACAGCTGCTCACTCACCACACCTCCTCGTTGGGATAGGCTGGCGGCTGTTCCCTTTCCTGGATGGCCGAGGGCAAGGCACACTGGGATATAGAGTTCTGAAACCCCATTTGACCTGTTTTACAGCCCTCGCTGTGGACTACGTGTCCCAGCTTTCTGTGCCCATACCACCCCCACTATCTCCAAGCCTGTTCTAACGTAAGCACTCAGGGCTGAATTATACACTACAGTATGTTGCTAGCAGGCTGCCAGGTATTAAAGTACAGACCAGCCATCAAGCGGGCCGAGCTTCGCATGAAAAAAATGGAAAACATTTCAGCCTCAACTGTCAGAGCAATAACCAAACATCCAAGGTGGATTCTCTCATCAGCTCACACTCGAGTGACATTTCACGCACACTTAAAACTCCTGACCTAAATTATGACTTACTCCTATTCCACACAGTCTAATGCCACTACAACATGCCTCACGCAATGAGCACACAACTTGCCCCGCACACAGCATTTCAATTGACACTGTCCCAAAAAGTTGTTGATATTGCTCGTACCTTGTCCAATAGAATTATTTTTGTTTTCTCCTTTCCCTCCTTCAGTACCACCCCCCCCACACAAGAGCCCCCACCACCACCACCACCATCTCCTCCTCCTCCTCCTCTAAGTGCTTCCACCTGCCTGAAAAGTTAATGCCTTGAACACATCCTATAAACTTTATCTCAAGATTCCCCAGAGGTAAAAAGCAGCACAGAGGAAGTACTTTAGGAAGATTAAAAAAAGAGGAACCTAGACTAGGGACTACTGCTGCGACCCACCTCTCCTCTCCGGCCAACCCCCCCACCCTGCTCTCCTTTCTGTCCCCCTCCCTCATTCCTCCCTCTCTACTCTCCTCCTCTGCCCTGCTCCCCACTGGTCGACAGGCCCAGGGCAGACAGCGGGGGGATGGCAGGGTGCCTTTAGCTCACCTGCGATGGCCGTGGTGGTGCTTGTTGTGGGTTAGCTCAGCCCTCTCCTCTCCTCCTCTCCGGAGCTCTCTCTCACTCCCTCTCACTGTTGTGCAGCTTAAAGCCCCGTATGCGCTAACCAAGCAGCAGCAGATCAACTCAATTCCCTTCCTGGTTTCTGGAGGGCAAAGAGGTCCCTCCCTTTCTCTCTCTCTTTCTCACTCACTCTCTCTCCGTCTCTCTTAAAGAAACAGCATTCCCCCTCCGTCTCCTCTCCCTCCTCCCTATGTGAGGCAAAAAGTAAAGTGGAAATTTCTTTGTGCTCAAAAGTGGACAGTTGTCAAAGTCATAAACTCAATCAGAGATGACACAAATCATTAACCCATGCCTTCCCACTGAGTTGCACAATGAGTGTCAGCCGCACTCTTCCTCTCTGGACAGTCAAATTTGTGGTTTAAGGTTAAAATTAGTTCTAACTCTTGTCTTTTCTAACCCGCCTCATCTCTCACTACTCCTTTCCTTTTCTATGTGAATAGAGTCGCACCCACCCATCCTATTGCCTGAGGTCATGGTGTCCCACCCCAAAAACAAGCTGTGGCAGATTCCAGCACATACAGTAGGGGCTGCCAGCAACCCCCTTGATGCACTCTCTGGCTCGGTCCTGGTTTCTGTACATAATACCTGCCAAGCTCCAACAGGTGAGGTATCAGAGAAGACATTACTAAGTCAGAGAGTGCCTGATCCACTGTGGGGGAATGGCAAGTTCCCATGTGTAAATTTACAGCTCATGCACTTGATGTTGCGCCACTTCCAACCACCCACCCACACGCCCCCTCAGTGAGCGCAAGCCAGCCATTGTGGCACAGAGTGGGATGGAGCATAAGATGTATTTGCAAATTCTGTTGCACCGTAGACCATGCCAGCACACCTCTAAATGCACTTTAAAGTCACATATTTCATGTACAAACGTGAAAGGACATACTTTACAAATAAACAGTTGTCTTTTGGCTCCAGTCTCACAGGAGCCGTGCCCCACAGTGCAGCAGGGCTTGGCGCTGCGTGGATCACCATGCATGGGAATCAAGGTATGGCAGGAGGAGGCAGTGGCACACCCTTTTCCTAGATGGCACTGTTCAGCGCAGTCTCTGCATAAACACAGGGAAGTTGCAGCTTTCGAACTAGAGAAACACAAATGAATTGCAGTATTTGGACGTTTGGTGCACTCACTTGCTATAATTTGAAATGTTAAGTGAAGAGGATGCAGGTGGATAAGTTGTAGCCCAAGTGAAATAAAACAGCATACACTTACACATAAAATAGGCAACATAATATTTAGCCTACACAAGTTGCCCTCTATTCAGTTTTGGAATAATTACCCACAGTCAAAATTAGTTGTTCTCAGCCCATGGCAGTCTGAGATGATGTCAGACACTTTTATGGCAATGTCGCCTTTCAGTCCAATATAAACTGGTCCTACCCAACTCCAGACACCCCACATCAGATCTGCGTTTGTCATTACTGTCTGAATGATGGCTTTAATTAAGTCTAGCCCCGAAAAAAGAAGGCAGTTGACAGGAATCCCCGACTAAAGTTACAGATCGGCGCATGACCTGGTGGCTGATAGTAAACATGTGTACAGGCCTACACTTGACCGGGGGTCAAGCAGCAAAGAGGTTAGCTAATGCTTACTCAGGTCCAAAGTTACCCGCAAATTGGACTTTTTATTGGGCCGCACAAACTGTCTGTAAAGCTTCTAAATCTAAACTTTTCACTCTTAATAAGCTAACCATTTTAATATTGACCACTAATAGGCTATTTTAAAATGCACATATATACATATATATATGTTACCTACGTCCACTTACCACTTAAAAGTTAGAAATATTCTGTTTTCAGCTCGTCAACTTGTCACAAACTTTGTATGTGGTCTCTTTTATCTGAAAGTTGGCTAACAGTAATGTACCATAGGTGACGTTGCTATGGTTACCTGCTACTGTTCTGTATCATTTTTATATAGGCCCCTGTCAGCCAATCAGAAACGAGTATCTCCGCATACGTATCTGGTTACGTATGAAAGTGGGTCTGGACTATCTGAAAATGACAACACAAACACACACATAAATGAAAGTTTAAAAAATGTTTTACTAATTATTTGGACTTTTCATTTCAGATTGATTGTTTTGAATTCAAATTTGCGTTATTGGCATGAATGTCATCAAGAACTTCAAGAATTTTATTATGTTAATGTCAACTCTCATGCTGGCACTTACTGAAAATAGACTTTTTGTGAAAGATTTGATTGCATTGGCTCATATTAGTCCAATTAAAAAGTTTCAATGTACTAGAATCATATTTAAAATACTCACCAGCCCCCTGAGTACAACCTTATATAAAGCATAACCATGAATTATGAATTAAGTTTCATTTTCAAACATCAGCTTGTTTTCCAGTGGTTTAGTTTCTGGTATATGTGCATATCCAGATTTAGTGTCTTACAGAGACGCATTATATATATGTATATGTATATATATATAAATATAGTTTTTGGTTTGTTTGTTTTTTTAATGGGGGGCATACATTAATAACAACTTACAGTACATTCACAAATAAGTTTTATTTTAATCTTTTTATACATTATAACCATATCCAACACATTTTATATTATAATAAATGACTCTTCTCCCTTGTCATTTACATAAATCAAAAATTTGTATATTAAGACTGCAAAATAGTACTCCTGTAATTTTTGTATATAGCTTTGTACACATACAAGTGACAATGCATCCATTTTGCTTTGAACGAATGCACATTTTTGGGGGGGAATAAGAAAGGGCAGCCATAAGCAGAGAGAATATAAGAGCTCTAGCAAGACGGCAGGCTAGCAAGTAACACCACCACCATGTAACCAACACTGACCTGGGTTAAATTTGTCAGTCAAACCCTTTGTACTACTCGAAAAAGTTTGCTTCAGGTTGTCTGAAGATCCACTTAAAGTTGTTTTTGTTTTTTTTTAACACAAACAATTTGGTTCAATCGAAGGGAAAAGGTTTTCAATTGTATTTCAACCCAAGTCTTTTCCAAAAGCACGCCTCTAGGCTGGTTGTGCCCCAAGAGAAAGCTTGGAGCGCCAAACATAGCAATACAGTGGAAACATAACCAAATACACTTCAGGGGGAAGTACAGACCAACAACAAAGAAAAAAAACAAGGTTAATTAGTCAACATGATTGAATTTTCATATTGATATTGCAGAGGCTTTTCATAAAAACACCAGCTAATCATCCCCACCATGATCTTGGGAAACAAAATACACATACAGTATAAGAAAGATAAACCATGCTATATCATCCCATGAATACATTTTGATCATTGTTTTCTCAATGTCAATAAAGACATTCTGGCATACATCAGGCCTCCGCAACACTTGCCTCCTCTCGTGACACATAGCGTGGGATGTGAATTGAAATGTATGACGAAACAATGTCAACACAATCAGAGTGTAGCTCACTGAATGAAAAATCAAAACATTCAAAGTACATTGATATACTGTTCATGAATGTGCATACAGAAAAAAAAACTGATCAGGCATTGAAAAACTTTAGTAATCATGAGTACCCTCTTTGGTTTGTGACATTGTTCATAAAGTGATCCAGGGATTTTCTGGCTGTGACATATTTTCAGTGATGTTATTAATATGCACCGTCCCTGTCAAATAAAGTAATAAAAAAAACTAAAATAAAAACAATCTTTAGAGTGACCGCTCATTTACCAAAAAGTGTAAAGGGCTCCTTATGCGCCTGTTTGTCCTGCGCTCTCTACTCACAAATTTGATCACAATATTGCAGCTAACTGCAAGGTCTCTGTTTTAGCATGAATAAGTGTGACAAAGGGGTTTCTAAATGAAAGTTGCTGCTTTTTCCTTCAATAAAACCAATTTAGATTTTGCAAGTAGATAATGTTTAGATTTCTCTCAGCCTACCAAACCTCTACAGCAGGTAATTTATTAAAATACAGTTCCACAAGCCATCAACTGTTGCCATAGAAAAGATTAATACAGAATATTCAACAATACAAAAGAAGTTTGTCAATCAATGCAAATTCAGCTGACACACTGGCAGCCCTTCGGTGCTTTACATCCTCTGTAGCAGTGTGGAAAAGTGAGCTGGGGCTACTCTTGACACTGGCATGGTGAAGCTGTGGTCTTACAGTACAATGACTCAACGGGCCCTGCTGCTGGTAAGGAAATAAATGGGGGGGGGGGGGCAAAACCGTTTTACCCAAGAGCAATATGAGAAAAGTGCCAATATGTGTGATGGCTTGTGTATGTACAGTATTATGTATGTGTATGCAAGCAAGACCCAGAGGTGTGACAGGGAAGTTGGGGTGGGGTGGGCCTGTTCACTCGGTGCCCCGTGTGGGAGTACTAGGCTGGTTGAGGCTCATGGTTTTGCACAACCAACCAGCAAAGTCCACTTCCTCCACTTCTGATCGCTTGATGAACGTGTGACTCTGAAGAAAACCACAATGAGAAACCGTCATTTAAAGCGATAACATCACTGACAGGAAAAAAACAATCAAGTGATCAAACTATTGCATGAAAATGAGGTTGAGGTACCCACCATCAGCATCTTCAGATCTGCCCTCTCAGCTGGGTTTTTGATCAGACTGCAGACAAAAACAAGGTTAAAAAAGGTTACTGACATGAGAGCATAAATAACTCCAAGTTTTTATTGGAGGCCTCTGCAGACCTCACAATACCCGTTTCTGAAAAAAAAACTTCAGCATTTTGGTCAACACCAACTATGACAAAAAAAACAACAAATGTAGAAATTGCAGTTCTTGGTGATTGCATGATCTACTCTCATGGTTCTTTGTGGAAGAGCAGATAAGAGCACTGCGCTTTTTGGACTCTAGAATGGCCATTGCTCACCATTTTGTCACAAAGTCTTGGAAGTCATTAGTGAAGACACCATGTGGCAGCTTGGGGGGCGGCTGAGGAGGAAAGAAAGATTCAAAAGATCAGAGACTGGCCAATTAATGCGGACATCTAATTTGTGCTTGCGTGTAGAGAGATGGGTATGTTGGTGTCTTCACATACCTCATTCACAATGTAGTCCAAAAGTTCAAAGATGGCCATGGCAGGTCTACTATCCATCCCGTGTCCTGAGGAATAGTCACACATCATGACAAAATTACAATCTTTTTCCTCAACAAATTAATTGATATCATCTATTAATCAAGCTTTGTAGTTATTTCTATTTTCAGCCTGAGAACGTGAATGTAAAAAAACAGCATGTATCCGGTTTTGCCTTTCTTACCGCTCACAGGCCTTCCTGGTGGTCTGGGCCTCTGCATGTTGGTGTGAGGCTCTCCCTCAGCCCCGTCCAGAACAGCCCGTCCAAAGATGGCCTCCAGTTCTTTGGCGTCTGGTGGGGGGATGGGGTAGCGGCCAATCGCCAGCTCCACCAGGGACAGACCCATGCTCCACACGTCAGACTGAACAGAGTAGTGAGTGCCCTGCAGTCTCTCCGGCTGTTGAGAAACACACGATCTACGTCAGAGGGTGGCAGGTAGAGCCAAGATGCCAGGCAGGAGAGAGGGATGGGCAGAGAAAGCAGTGGAAGTAGAGGAGAGGATAATGGGAGAGGAAGAGGAGGAGGGGGTGGTGTTATGGCAAGAAGAGGTGGGGTGTGGTGAGGGCAAGAGGACAGAGGATAGGAGGGTTTGGCAGGAAGTGAAAAGTTGCTTCAGACTGTTTTATCCAGAAGGGTGAGCAAGGACAGGTGTGTGCGTGTTGGGAATTTTGATAAAAGGGCAAACTGTCTCTAGGCCACTGGTGCTTTGTGGGTAGGGGGTGGGAGTAGGATGAGATGGACAAAGCAACTTTCGGTGCTGCACCAGCCAGGTGTCTACAAATAAGGGGAAATAAGGACGAGAAAGAGAGCACAGTTGTCTAGGTCTTTGCCAAAGAGCCCTTTCCTGGGCACAGCCCTCGCTTCTTGGCAGGGGAGTGAGGGAGGGCCAGAGGAAGGGAGGGCAGAGGGCGGGGCCAGTGAACAAGAGCAATGTGAGAAAAGAGGAGAAGGAAAGTGGGGATAGGGCCAGAGGAAAAGGGGTGGGGGCGCAGGCGTGCAGAGCTGACTCACCGACATGTAGGAGCGCGTTCCAACAAAGGAGTTGGCCATGGAATCTATGAGCTGGCCGCTCACACCAAAGTCGCACAGCTTGATCTCCCCGCGAGAGTTGACCAGGATGTTGGAGGGCTTGACATCTAAGTGGCAGAGGGGACGTGAACAAGCAAACAAATGTTTATGTCCAGACTCTTTTTTATGGCGTCTTTCTTCGTACACATGCCAGTCATACACAAAGTAGTACTGACAATTTGGGATAAACAATAAATGTAGACATCAGGATGAGAGGGGGCTGCTTACCATAACAAATCATGACTAAACAAATACCAAAAAAGACACACATGTTCAGGCTTTGAAAACAAATTTGTTTTCAAACAGAGCGATCTACATAATGACAGGATTTTTCTGATGGGTAGGGAATGTTTTTTGGCATAAAATGAATTCAGAGACAAATATTTAGACCAGGTCTCCTGTCTTGCCTTAAGGGCCACGGGTGGCACACTCAGCACCCTCCACATTTGTCTGTGGTGCTGTGTTCATCAAGCAGGGGAGAAAATAGCTCTTGCTCAGCTCCAGTTATAAACAACACCGGTCCTCCGCATTTTCCCGCTCATCACTGCAAAACATCCTGCAAAATAATGGGGTAAGGCAGAGCCCTGCAATCTGTCCTCTGTGGTGTGCGTGACCCTCTCCCACCAACCAAGGACATGTGAGGAGTGACAGAGAAAGAAATGGCAAGAAGAAGCGGGAGAACGATGGAGGGAGACGCGGAGGGAGGGGTCAACAGGGCGCGGCTGCTGTATAATCACATCTGAGAAGCTGTAATTACCGCCTGAGCTCACAGACAACTCTGTCCTAGAGTACCACCGACCCTGCAGCACAGTGAAACTTCACTGCACGGTACTATGCAGGTCTGACCACTGCCTTCACCAGGACTTCTCATAACAACACACCCATGGTTCCTACCGGGTGTGCTGTGGAAAACTTAAGACTTTACTATAGAGTGACTTGCGATTTTGTTCTAATGAAATAAAGTACATTAATGAAATAAAATAACTTTTACCAGGACTTTTTTCTTAATGCTACAAATCCATGAGCTCGTGATGTCCCCAAATAATAGCCTGCCTTGTGGTAAGCGTGCTGAAGCTCTTAAGATGTTGATGCAGTGCATATGGAGGGAACAAGCATGAAGACAATTAATACAAATGAAAAAGTCTGGGGGGGAACTGGTGCTGGCCTCAACAAAGTGGTGCATTTAAAGTGGTCAAAGGTTGGGAATAGCAAATATACCTATATGCTTGTATGTGTATTTCAGCCATCAGCAGTGAGGATAATCTTTTTTTTTTTTTTTAAATGTCATATTCATCTGCATTGCCTGATTCTCAGCTGGTTGCCCCACAAACATCAGCAAAATTTAGCCACCACTAATACGGCAGGAATGGGAACCATTATGTTACCCACAACAAATGTCCATAAACAGAAAGACATCTACATTGTATTATGGCTAAATGAGAATGACTGAGTTGTCCTAATGGGTTACTTAAGGCATCTCTATACATTTTATGGCAATTGCGAGACAAAAACAACCTAAAAATATCAGGCAGTAGGTAAAAAAATTCTCAGCATGTCATAAAATATAATTAGAACCACATCTATGATGATTTAGTCATCTAGGTCAAAGGCTCTCCATGGTGAAAATAGCACCTTGGTTTTAGTACTTTTAGTCAAATGTTTGTTTGTTTTTTTTTTACAGAAGTTAGACTAAAGAGTGATGAATCTGTATATTAATTAATATTAATAATTATACGGTGCACATACATCCTCATCATTATGCCCCCATAATACTGTGGGTCAATCGCCTCCAAGATTTTATAAGCTAAACAAAACCTAATCTCTATTTTTGCAGCATTGTGACAATTTTGCATAATATATTCTGAGAAATTTCATATATCAAGACTAGAAAATATCTTTACCTCTGTGCATGATCTGGTGCTTCTCTCGCAGGTAAGCTAATCCTCTCAAAACCTGTAAACAAAAAAAGAAAAGGAAAACATTAACAAAATACACATACACACACACTGCATGAAATAACATCGTCTTTCGCCCTTGTGCAGACTTCCATTTTGGTTATTTCATTACTGCACATGGTTATTTGGACTTGATGCAAGATGTGAGTAAAGTAAAGCATGGTAGGCCCTGTAGTTTGTGACTCATGCATGACACAGAATGTTGAGCAACACCACAAGAAACACACACCCACAACTGAAGAGCAGTGCATTGCAAAAACACGTATATGAACAAGCTTTGAGAATCTTTATAGCGTTGCCAAACCATTTCAAAAATGAAAAGCACAAAAAAAAGTTTGTGGTGGACGAGCTCATCCAGAAAACGAATAAAGCAGGTGCTGGACCGAACAACAAATGAAAAACAAGAGAAAAGACCACACACTGCAGCTCCCAATGCAGGCATTTAATAGGAGATCGCCAAAGATGGTGACATGCCCTTTTCTCTTCTTTTTCAAAAATGAAAAGCACGTCATCTCTGAATTTGAGCTTTTCAGGTGAATTATTTTCTGAATATCACATTTAAAAAAAGACTCAAAATATGTATGTTAAAATGCAATAGAAACAGTGAACTACATACAGCTATGCTAACTTTTCCCAGAATTTCCTCTGGGATTCTTCTGGCTTCCTTCAGGACTTGGTCCAAGGATCCACCATCCTGTAAAGACAAATATCACACAAATAAAGATCTGACACAGCAGTTTAAATTCATAAAAGCTGTATGTGTATTTATAAATTTTGCACAAGACTAAAATACTCATAAACTTGTTTTTGCTATATAAAAAAGATAAGATGCCAGTTTCCAAGCACATCAGTTGTGATGGTCATTGTCTCTCACCATGTGCTCCATACAGATGCTGATCTCCCCATCGCTGTAAAAGGCCCCATAGAAGCCCACAATGTAGGGGGAGTTGCATTCATGCAGCACCTGCAGCTCTCTGATAATCTGGTTCCTGATGGCAGGCTTGATTTCCAGGTGGATCAACTGAGGGGTGTAAAAGGATGAAACCGTAAACCGCTGCTCTGACAACAATGCAAGCAACACATGCATTTACGTCATACAGTGACCTCCTGACATCTCAGGAATACACATTTCAGAGGTAGATGCCTTGATTAGAACAGGTACAACTAAAATTGTAATCATTAGAATTAAGGAGATAATGTACTCATATTTCCCCAATTTTTCCTCATCATCTGCAAAAGGGGGACCAGGACTATCAGACAGTAGCCCCAAAGGTGTTTATGCTCACTTAAGTTGCTGCTACAGCGTCTGAGTGGAGTCCTAATCACTTACTGTCTGGAAATCTGTATCACCTGCATTATCATCAAAATACAGTATCAAATAAACTAACCAACTCAGCTTTAGCAACATTATACAATGATCATTTTGAGATTTTGTCTGATACTGAGTGTTTGAGGTGGATACAGATATCACTATTTAAGAGACAAAGTAGGCTAAAAAAAATCTGACAATATATTAACGAATATTCCTTTAAAAATACTGACATGTATTTTTGATAAAGATCTCTTAAATATGGTATTTCTTCAACACTATTTCTTGTTACTTTATTGGCCAACATCCGGTAAATGTTGAAAATGTGTCTAATTTGCTGCCACTTTATATAACTAGTGGTTGTTACTCTTTTTGAATTGGTGCGAGACTCACAAAACTATTTGTAGCTCATACCAACCCCCCCCCCCCCCTCCTCCTCCCTCCTCCCAACTGCATAATGCTGTGACCAGTCTATAACGGGAATATTGGTGATGATAAATGGCACCCCTTATAGCTGTTCAAAATTCTTGTTTATGATATACACACTCTTGGTGGATACTGGTGTGTGTCGTCATTGTTGCATTTATATCACAGTGTAGGTATGCTTTCCTCCACATAGCTAGTAAGTGTTGCTCCATGCAGATGCTGGTACAGCAAACCCGAGCCTGCTCTTATGGTGCCATGATAAAAATCTAAACTGAACTTAAATTCCTGAAAACACTCAGGAATGTGTTTTGATTCAGTTTCCTCCATCTGTCATGCATCACCTGTAACAATAAATTCAACACAATTGCTCACATTCTTCATATGAATAAATATACGTATATCTGCCCATGCTGCATTTTTGTAATTTGTCTCTCTTGTTCCATTCTACAGCATGTCTGTCCATCTTGGGAGAGAACTCCCTCATTCATTGCACTTTCTGACGTGTCACTTTTTAACCTGTTAAAAAGGGATTTTTGGGGGGAGTTTTTCCTTATTCGAATCAAGGGTCTAAGGACAGAGGATGTTGAATTTCTGTGCAGATGGTAAAGCCCCCTGAAACAAATGTATGCTACTGTGCTATACAAATAAAATCTACTTGACAAGAAGTAAATGTTCACCTTTCGAGCCATGACCAAATTCGATGGTTTGTGGCGGACCTTGTTGACCACTCCTCCATTTCCAGCACCCAATTCACATATGGGTTCAAAATCTTCATCCTTCAGTTCCCCGACCTGGGCTTTCTGGGTGAGGAAGGCTTCCAGTCGTTTCCTCTGTTGTTCATCCAGGTCAAGCTCACCCAGTTTCTTTTGTAAGGCCTCGAGGTTAGCTCTGTGAGGAGGAGACAGTGGGTTCAGCAGGGATTAAAACACACACATTGACAGACAGAGAAATGATCAGACTAAGACATGAGTATGATGGTGGACATGACTGAACTTATGCGAGAGCTGCAAAATATCCAGAAAATGAGCTGTGCATGCAGTACAATTGGAAAAAATAGAAGCAAAAGTACAATCATTTCATCTCATAGCAGGGCTACTCACTCAGATGCAGCATCGATGGTGTTTGAGGTGGCCTGTCCTTCTCCGATGGGCGTTATGTTCAGGGGCACGGGTCTTCTTTTGGGAGCCATTTCAATAACTACCCTATAAACGACTTTTCTTAAATAATGCACTAAGATGCAGTGATCTGAGCAGCTGCTAAATCTCACCTTTCCCTTGTTCGACACTGAGTCTGAAAGAGCAACAGGATCAACTCAGGGTAGCTAGCTAACGTTAGCAAAGTTAGTACACTTTCGGTAGCATGTCACTCAGATATTTAGGCAAAAAAGAGGATCATACCGAGTTGCTCTTTACAAGTCGGGTAGGTTTCAGGTGCATTAATAGCATTTGGAGTCAACACATTTCTTTTTTTCCTGCTTCTTCAAGCTTATCTACCTGCTGCTACTAGCCAGCTAGCTGCTACTATCTAGCACCCAGCTCCTGGAAAAAATCGTGCCCCGCGTCTCCGTCCGAATGTGCAGCTTTCTCGGCTTTCAGCAGACAGGCGGGCCGCTGCGGTTTTACCGGCAGCAGCACCAGGAGACCGACTCGACTGGCTTCCCACCGGAGGACAGGACAGCGGCGTCCAAGCTACAAAATTTCCTCCCGTGTTTCGGTGCGGGGCTGTGGAGCGAAAGGGGCTTTGGCTCTGACTGGTGGTGGTTCAATACAGGAAGCAGTTGCAGCAGCAGCAGCAGCATCAGACCTGTGTGACACCCACAGGGAGAGCCCGTCATATAACAGCGCGAGACTGTTGACTCGAGAGATGCCGAAATCTCATGAGACATGTACGACATCTGCAGTTTGTGATAATATCTCCGGCATGCTGTTTAAACTACAAGTTTAACCATATCTTAGCCACGCTATGCTGCTTTCTTATGTGTTTAATGGCAGTTAGTTAACAGGCTGCGAAGTACATTACTGCCACCTAGTAGTGACAAGACGGAACTGCACAAAGTATTATATTTATTATATTATATTATATTATAACTATTTTGATAATCGACTCTTTTGCACTAATTTTAATTCTCTGATTCCAGCTTCTCAAATGTGAATATTTTCTGGTTTCATTAGTCTTCAGTGACAGTAAATTGAATATTTTAGGGTTTTGGATCGGCTTGGGAAACAAAACAAAACAAAAAAAATTAAATCATTTTATGGACCAAAAAACGTATTGATTCAATTAAAAAATAATGGGGAGATGAATTGATATTATATTGTATTATATCATATTATAATTAAACACAGATAAAATCTCACTTCGTGAACTGTTCTAAAATAAAAACACACTAAAATTGTGATTGTAGTGTTTAAAGTAACTGTACATTTGCATTGATCTGTATTGTGGTCCTGTTTGTACACTACACTGTAGTTGTAGCTTGGCTTTAAAAAAAATTAAAACCAAAGTGTGTGGTGATACTCAAATGATAATAATAATATACTATCTACCGAGAATATAAATGTATACAAAACATCAATCAAATTAATCATAGCTCATTGTTTTCTACATCAGTAGTTTTCTGCAAAATATTTAGTTGTAGCTGTTTGGTGCCAGAATAACTCATAAACCTAAATACATTTTGTGCAAGTACTTAACATCTAGGTATTAAATCTATCATCAGACAATTAATTGCGGTAGAAATTCCCATAGTGGTGTTGCCTGTAACTCTTCTGCAATGTCACTATTATCACAACATATATCTTCTTTATTCGCTAGTACTTCTCAATATGTCCATGCACAGATAAGCAAAGCAATAAATGTGAGGTATTTTCTTCTTTATACACACCAATACTCTTCCAGTCTGTCATGTACGGTAACTGCTTGGCTTTCTTTCTGGCATCAAACATTTTACTGTCCTTCAAGCATCTTACAAATGTGCTAATAAAAGGGCAAACAATGCAAATACGCAGTGTCTTATTCCATCATAGACATCTGGCCATGGCTACAAACCCAGACACTTTCTTAGATAATCCATAAATCTGTGATCTACAGCACGCTTGAAGCACCAGAACACCCTTACACACTCCTTACTCAGCTGCAAACATAATTAAAGTTAGCACTGTCTGCTACATCTCATAATGCAGTTAGCTGTTGTTGCTTCACTTGTTGATGCAACATTTTTGAAACACTCTTTGCAGACATTTAGCACACATAGCTGAACTCTAAATCTTTACCACCAACCGACTGTGCTACTGAGAACAAAACATATTCATAATCTTTGTGTTGGACTGACTAGTTGAATAAAACATGCTTATCAGAACACATTTTTAATTGTTCTGTTTGCTCTGCTGCTTTCATAATTCATCTCATTTATCATCTTCAGTTGCTTATAAATCATGGCAGGCTATCTCCTTGTACTCCTTTATTCTTCATTACATCCTGATAAAGTGTGACCTTGATATGATCAGGAGAAAAATGCAGGTGACAAATACAGATGCTGATTTGTCACCTTTGAATTGAATTTGAATATTATATTGTGCAGTAATTCTTCAGTAGCATGAAATTTTACTAACATGTACCAAAGTGTATGTGAGCCTACTGGATACATAATATATAGTATGTATACAACCCTCCACTTAAATAATACCTTTGTTGCTAAGAGAAAATTACAGCCTCCAACTAATTGTTTACCTCTTATCATTGTGGGACAGTTTAGCAGTGATAGTAGAGTGCATATGTATTGTTGATTATAGGCTTATTGTACACAAGACATTTGATCATGTCATAGTAGGAAAAGCACAGGTGAAAGTAATAAAATTAATAAAGGCAGAATTTCATTTGGCTGCTTCAGTTTCAGGGTCCTGGTATTGTTCACACTGGCTCACTGTCACACTGTCATGACTTACAGGGACATGTGAACACAACAGAGCCATCGTTAATGTTATTAGTAGGCTAACACGTGTGCGTTTCCTGTGCCTGCAGTGAAAAATGCACATTTCACGAGTGACATTTTTCCCCATAGATTTACATTGTGAAAGAGACGTCTGTAAATCAGCTTATACAATTTCTAAGCATCACAACACCAATTTTAGAATTTGATCCATTTGGTCCAGCCAAATTTTGAAAGTCTGGAAGAGCAGCATGTTTGAACTGTTTTATCCCCATTCTAGTTAGCTACACTAAACCAGGTTAGGTTTAGGGGTTAAAACCAGAAGGTAGCCATCTCAGCTGGCAGAAGTCTCTAGTGAGCATGCTCCATGGGCGCATGTGGTCCATAGAGCATGCACGGTATGTTTTTCATCTGGGTATTTCTTTACAGCAGGAAGTGACTTTTTTTGGCTTCATGTGCCACCGAGCAACTTTCACAGGGATCTAAGCTGTATCGATGAGGAGGACCCACTCCCTACATATAAAGGGTTCATTGTAAGGTAATTAAAACATACTAATGAATGCGACAGTCCAATTCTGCCAAGTCCGTTACACTAGATGCTCCTAAATTATACGCACTGGTCCTTTAACCACAGGATTCTTTATTTGGGAATCTCTCAGCCCTACCTGCACCCCTGGCTGAATTTCAATACACTGGCTGAATTCAATATATATGTAGACAACCTTTCAGTATTTTTAATGTTCATTAATTCTATATCATCAAATATGATTCACTCATAAGTTATTTAAGTGAACACTGAGGACAGATCACTTGAACATTTGTACTGTTTTCATCAACAATCTAGACTGACAGCAGCTTAGTATTTAATAAGACCCAATTAAACAAAAAATGATCAACTTTGATACAAGATTGTAAAAATTCCAACTCTTGCCAAACAAAAAAAAGGGAAAAAAAAGAAAGTGGTTATGGCCCCAACCTGGTTTACAGTTGACCTTTTCACAGACTTAGTAGGAAAAGCACAGGTGTTACTAATAACATTGACAATGGCTCTGTTGTATTCAAGTTTCCCAGTAACCGTGACAATGTGAAGTGAACCAGAATGCAAAATACCAGTTCTCTGAAATAGAGACAATGAACTGGAATCAGTTATATCAGATTTTATTCTTTACACCTGTGCCTCACCTACTCCCATGTGTCAAGATGTCTGCTTTGAAAAAGGAAAACCTGTTGGTGCAACACAAAAAATGCTTGGTTTTAGTTGAGTTTTAGTGACCAAGTTTTACACAAGACAACATTTTATAAAACAGACATTTTTCATGTGTCCCAGTGGATGTGGTCATGAAAAGCGTCTCTCTGACCGAATACACAAAGATGGACTCGTTAATATTTGCTGATCTGGAAATGAAACAATGGCAGACGGGTTTTTAAGAACTGACTTTAATTAATTCCACACGTCAATAACAGCTGTTAGAATACGATCATTTTAAATTTTACAGTTTTGTCCTCAACAGGCATCAAATACGTCCCCAGATCTGAGCATTTTGGTACAGGACATAATCTTACACCTCAACCAGTCCTCCCAGTCCTTAATGGCATCAGCTTCAGGTGCTGGTGTCCACAACAGCTTCTTATTGTCTTGTTTGCCTATAGGAACAACTGGAGGCGATTCAAGGCTTAATAAAATATTATTTAAATTTTATTGTATTTTAATATGAACATATAAAAAAAACACAACAAACGAACATTTACATCATGGATTGTAAGCCTCTGCCCATGCTACCTTATGCATTATTATAATAAGAGATGCCACTACAAAAAACGACCAGACGCTCAGCTCTCTCCGCCTCCCAAACAACCTGGCTCAGTTCCACAGAAGCAACCTGCACCACCTCTCGTCTTTAACCATAAGGCCAAGAAAAAGTTTAAGGGATCCGCTCAAATAATGACCTTCTATGCCTAGCAATAAATGAACAATGTCATTTTTATATGTAAAGCAGTTACGTACAAATACAAATTGCCCAGTTAAAGACAGGTATTAGTTCTTTACATTACTTTGCTTCAAAGCGCCTTAGATCCTTTTCGGGGACAGACCTTAATGTATTACAGGCAAAGTGCCATCAATCAGCTTGTGTGGATTACCAAACATTTTTCAACAGTATATTGATTTTAAACTATCTCAAAATGTCAAAAGAAAGGAGGAAAAATGGAAGACCAGATTTGACTCGACCTACTTTTTCAGTCATCAAACCCTATCAGAGGATGCACTTGCAACAGTGAGGTCCCGGATCAATGTGTCAATGTCTATCTCTGTGCATTTGAGCAAGGCAAAAGAATCAGATTCTGTGCTGAGCAAACTGTAAAAAAACAAAAACAAAAACAAAACTGTATGATGAAAAGAGGGAAACAAACCATGCAGAACGTATCTGAGTCACATGTGAGAGCCTCACACGCCACTTTTCTAGTTTCACATTTTCTGATCCTCTTGCGTGAGATGGTTGAGGAGAACTGGTCACAATGGTCAGGGATCCTTGATTAATACTCACTACGTAATGGCTTAAAAAAAAAAGAAAAGCAACAAAAAAAAAAAAAAGCCATAAACTTGGGATGAAGTGTTAGATGAAAGTGCAAACAGCTCTAGCAACACAGCAACGCCTTTTTCCTCATCGAGCGAACACTGACGACCTCCCTGCAGACAGATCTGAAGCTAACCTGAGGAGCAGCCGTCACATACTGTCAACACTAGTGCAGGTGTAGAGGAATATTAGTCTACAGCATGTAGCAATTAATTCTATTCCAGCAAATAGGCGTGACCTTATCTACATTGGAAGGAGGCCGAGGGGGATTGTTGGTTGAAGCAGCTCCACTTGTTCCAGACAGGACAATTTGTAATCCAATCAATGACTTAAAGCTTGGTGGGGTTGCACTTATTGACACTTCATTAAGTTTTGTTGTGTCAGACATGTTGAACTCACCGCAGCAAAGTACTCGGAATGGTGCTTTGACCCAGGCCGGATTAATTCAGCGGAAAAGAAAAGAGACGTTGTTAACAGCGGAGCCATGAGCCCAGACCAATTATAACTCAACGTTCAAACCGCAGCAGCAGGAGTGTCCCGCTTTCCACAACTAATAGCTCTCGTCTGTACACAACTGTTGCCAAATATTATGTAGATTCATTACAAACAACTGTTAAGAAAATGTGAGGCAATTAAATAAATATGAATCTCTCAGAGAAACAAACTAAAATGTGGGCGAAAAGGATGACAGCACTTCTGAACCTTTTATGTCTTTTACCACAGATTCCTTTTGCTTCTGTCCATTTCTCTCAGTGGGAAGAAAAGAAAAAAAAAAAAAAAAAAGGAAAATAATCAATGAAATAAAACAATCCCTGTCAGGATGGGATCTCATCTGTTTGGCCAGCTCAGCTAGCCTGACAACGATGGGCTCCATTCTTCACTAATTACCAAAAAGGCACCAAAATCTCATAACCATTTCCTGTCGATGAAATTGAAAATACTTTGGCACAGTTGCCGTACAGTAATTTTGATGAGTTACGTCCATACGCAATGCTGATACATCAAACCTATAACTGCAGCAATGTTTTATCACCTGCATCTTTGACACCTACAATTAGCTGGGTTATCCACAAACAAACTCGCCTTTAACGATTTGGTAGCTCCAGAGGAAACAGCTGCATGGAACGATGGAATTTCAAAAAAAAAAAAGAAGAAGAAGAAGAAAAAAAAAGAAAGAAAAATGTAGGAAAACAAAATCTCCAGTGTAAAATTGGCTTTAGAAAGACTCAATCAATTCATCGGTCCTCCACTTCTTTCTAAGCTATTCTCTGGTCAGTCTGCTAAGTTTTTTTTATGACTGAGGTAGGTTCTCTTTTATCTAAAGGACAAAATAAAAATGGAAAGCTTCACACATTGAGGCCAGTATTGTGTTCTGCCATTTCATAATTAAAAAGGATAAATTCCTGAAAAAAACCCTTTCAAGCTTTGAATTCTTTCTCTGAACAAAGAAATAATAACACAGTGGGAGAGGTTTAAATTTGCATCACACTCCAGAAATCTCCGCCTTGTCCTCCCCACATGATTCATGTTCTGTTTCCATTAGTTGTTTTTGACCTTTTACCAAAAAAAACAAGAAAAACTACTGAGGTGCCTCCATTTTCAACTTGCCTGTTCATCACAAATGTGACAAAAATCAGAGACGCAAACATTGAACGCCCGCGGCTAAAAGAGCCTGTAAATCCAAGTCAAATACAAAGAGAGATGGGGTGGTAGAGAGGAAATAGTCTGGAGAGAGGAGGGAGGGGGGAGGGGTTGGTGGAGGTGTTGGACGTGAGGGGGTGCTCGATCCATTTAGTCCCTTTAGTAGAGGCAGGACGGTACAGATATTCACTGCAAGATGATGGTTGGCCAAAAAGAGTTAGAGTTGCTTCCAGTGGTGTACAGTACAAACAGGAATCCTAATCGCTCTAGATTGGAGATTCATGGACAGTGCATGTTAGAGAGTGTGTTTGTTTTGTCTGGATACAAACCCGAGCTGCTAAAAGGCTCTGATGTTTGGGCGTAAGGGAAGGTCGTTGCATCTAGTGGATTACTGTGTTCCTGTCCTCATGTTTTTGAGCCCCCTGCCTCTCTGTCTCTGTGTGTGTGTCAGTCTATGAGGGGCCAGAGCTGCGGGGTCAGTAGGCAGTGACCAGGTCCTTGTCGTAGTTGTATCGGCCCCTCTTCGGGGCAGGACTGTCAGCGCTGTCCTCAGTGTCACTGTCTCCGCCAGCCCCGCCCCCTTCCTCCTCAGAGGAGGAGTCAAGAGTCAGATCTACCACTGCGCCTCCTCCCGGTGCCACAGCAGCTCCTCCTGTGACTCCTGCCGCCCCCACCGAACCGCTTCCAGATTTTCCCGTCAGACTGGTGCTGCTATAGGCCGGTGAATGACCGTTTGCCTCAGGAATGCCTGCAGACAGAAATATCATTTAAAAAGAGATTACGAAATCATTTACTTTAGCAAACTGATGCCTAGAAAAGAAAAAAAACAAACAAACATCCACACTCAGAACAACAGCGTAGAGTGACACAGTTTCATACTTACATATATCAACAACAGGGTACTCTGGTGTGTTGCTGCGCTCTCTTTCCCTGTCCCTCTCCTTGTCATCTCTGATGGGTCGCCAGGAGCCGTCGGTTAAATATTCAATCTCCTCAATGTCCTCATTTGTCTCTTTCAGAATCTCAGATAGCAGTCTGAAATACACACCGCTGGTCAGAGTTGCTTCACAAAACACATTTCACAACAGAAAATGAACACAATACAATTTCCTTTTTTTTCTTCCTGCAATTTACGTACAGTATCGTTTTGCCTCCACAAATAACTACACCACCAGGGGGAAAAAAAAAGAAATAGATCACATCTGTCACTCATAGGTAAAGACATTAATGTAACAAACAGAATTTGTAAACAAGTAAGTTGATGGACAAGAAATGTTAAGATATCTGTATAATGTTGATCATCTATAATAATCAGAAATATTTTATTCAATAAATTCATCATATAAGCTAGAATCCTTTATGAAAAAATGTTTGTTTCACATCCCCCTCAACACTACACTCTAAAGCTAAGAGAGAGAGAGACATTCACACAAGATTAATTTAAGGAATGTGAGTATACCTCAAAGCCAAAGTGTAACACAATGCCTTCAGTCTTTGTGAAACTTAAAGTGTGTCTGTGAAAGTTACAGAAAATTACACACCCAAATGTTTGTGGATGAGAATATTTTTGTTAATATTCTTTGAACAAATGGACTATGGGCTTAGCTGTTTCTCGTAATGCATAAAGAATTTGCTTTTTTGTTGTTGCAGAAAAAAGACAAACTGATGAGATGCAGTCCTCAAAGTGACTAAAGATATATAATCACACCGTTGGCCTAAGAGTCATTTACATTGTTCAACACACTACTGTAGGTACTCATAGATGGCACTGACTACTGAAAAAAAGAAAGCGTGAGTTCCACAATCACATAGTTCTCTAAAACTCCAGCCTTGTTAAATTTAAGTGGATCAAAGAGTCAACCAACAGTCCATTTTACAGGCTCAAAGATGTTTGATTGTAACATAACAGCAGGAATAGAAACAATAAACAGAATAAACAACCACCCTCTCATCCCATCAAAACATTACAAGCTTTTGAGATTAATAGGTTGGTCCATGGCTCGTGTACTAAGAGTCCCTACAATTCCTCAAAATATTCGTAGTTTTAATGTATTTTCCTAACCTAGTTTGAACATGCAGATAAGGACTATTAAAATAACATTTTAAGAATTCACTGAAAAAAAAAGAAAAAAGGTGCAGCTCGGCTTCTTCAAGTCAGTGCATGCGTCTGTCTCCTTACCCATCAATAGTGAGCAGCTCAAAGGGAGCCGGCTTGTCGCATACAGGGCAAGTCCATGTGGGCTTCTTCTCATTCATCTGCAGGAAGAAGACTGCATCGAAACACTGAAGATGGGCGCAAGTTAAAACTCGACATGGCACACCAAGCCGCATCTTCACCAGCTGAGAGAGGGAGAGGACAGAGCGTGTTAAAAGTGATCAAACTTCATGGTACCAAAACAAACATTTACAAGGCTTGCTGAGTGCTCAGCGCATCAGGTGACATCATTCAGAAATACTCACTGGACAAATGAGAGAAACCCGCAGACCTGTGGTGGCAATCTCACTCTCTGGGTCGAAACGTAGTTTGTCTTGAACTACAAACAAATGGAAGATTAAGTATTGAACTCTTCATTTTTCTATCAGACATGTTGCAATGTGTGAAGTTAAATATCAAAGCCAGTCCTACAAAAACAATGATTGTCAATGATTGTTCGATGACAGTTTCAGATGTGATTTTAGAGTAACACTTACTGCGTTCACGACAGCGTTCTGCACTCTCAACAGAGCAGAGTTTGAGCTGGCTGAAGAGGTCTGCTGCAGTGAACACCCTCACTAAATACACTGCCACCGAGTACCGCTGAAAACACACAGATTCAGAGGTTGTGAGTTCTTGTTTTATAACCTGCAGTGAATGTCCTCCACTGCAGGTTGACATGCTCCTATGCTCTAGACCTCTTGAGAAAATTGAAGCTATAACACTTGTTTATGGTAAGAAAAGTCTATTCGGATTCACCATTCTCAGATTTCGTTAGAAGAATAATTAAGAGTCAAATCTACTTTCTGAAGCTGTATTTAATTCAACATTTCCCCTTCCATTATCTGGACCTATACTTTAAAATCCACATATTAGGTAAACCCAACATACCAAATTTTTCTATTATAGACTGCCCATCATCTTTTCGGTCTCGGTCATAACTCCCTAATTACTGGGCGAACAACGCATTAAACTTGAGTGCAAACGTACCTCCATGATCAATAAAACCCTGATTTTGATGGGCTGAAATCATCGCAAGTTGCTCTCACGGGCCAACCACAAGGTTACAGACTTGCATTGATTAAATATGCCAAGCAATCAGTCCCCCCCCCCCTATTTTCCACTTCAAAACAAACAAACAGTTGATTTGCCGGATCAGCAGCATTTCTCGGGGGAACCACACTGAAGTGCTCCTGTTAGTTTAATACTGCGTTTGAACTGTTCTCTCCATAGACATTAAACTAAACACTGTGGAGAATACAAAATCTTACACAAAACTATTTAAGAAAAGTTGTGATACAAGCTATATTTTATAAAAACAGTTATTATATAATCATATTTAAACTGCTTTACTAGTTGTAATGTAGACTTACTTTTAGCTATTGTGATGTGGACATCCCTAACAAGCTGAGATAATAAAACACTAATAAGACAAAGATAAAGTGCATGGAAACCTGTTGTCAGTGTGTTTACATTTATGTAGCTCATGTTTAATTGGTTTACAGAGGAGCTCCATAAAAGAAGGAGCCCAAGTGCAAAGTTCATCAGTCATTCAGCTGCTCTGGATCAGGATTATGGAGGCAACAGTTAAGGACCTAGTTGCTCAGCTCTTGGGAACCTTCTTTTTTGAGATATACCCGTAACAGTTGAGTAGGACCTATGAAACACTCTGAGGACCACATGTCCTAGCTTGCCTTGGTGAACCTTGGAATCGAGCAGGAGGAGCTTGGGAGATTTGCTGAGGAAAAGACTCAGGATGTTGAGTTTTTTAGGCCCTAGTCTTAATCTGAGTACTTGAATACTGAGAAGGAGTCTGGTCTAAAGCTTTTGATAGAGATATTAACCTCAATGATTTCAATAAGAAAGACACTCCTGAAATGTGTATGACTCGAGCAGCTGGATCTTTTTTACTTGAGAAGACTGTGTTGGTGTTGTTGGAGCTACAGAAACACTCAGCAGTGTTACAGAATCATGTTTCTTCCTTTGAAAATGATCTTTGGCTGAGTACAGACAGCAGCTTGCAGATAACATACAAATGTGACAACAGCCCAGTTTTGCTTTGTCATCAAGATGTCATGGAATAAACAGTAATTAGGGGCAGCTGATGTAACTTGCTGCCTGCGATGTCTGTCTTTTAAACTTGAAAAAGTGGTAGTCAGTGCTGGCTAGATATGTGAATCTCCTACCTGAATGTTTTATACACTGGACTTTGGTAAAGAGACAGGAGGGATAAAACATTTGATGACATGTTTGTTAGTGTAATTGTTGTACTTTGCCAAACCGGCCGTTAGACTTGCACTGATGCTGTGATACAGTAATGATGAGTATTTGATGAGGTTTATTTCAGCCGATATGATTAATTAAAATGTGCCTAGATCTGCCGAAGTGTTGGATACTACTTTTACTTTAATACTACAAGGCAAAGTGGGAGGTGGATTCTACATTTTCATTGTCATGTCACTCATTTTGTAATTGTAATATTTTGTAACAACGCTGTATGATGGATCACATCACAAACACAGCGGCACAGACAGCAATGTCACAGCTACACACAGTAAAACTAAATGTTATGAACTCAGGAATTAAAGCAAGTAAAGACGTGTGAACCTGAAAAGTTGTCAAGTAAGTAATGGATACAATGTATTGAATTAAGTGCTAATTTCCATCCCTGATGTGCCCCATCATCAATCTTCAGGAATGACTCCGACCTACTGCAAAATATGAGACTGAGCATTAGACTCTCACCTTGCCAAAGTTTCCCCAGGTGACGGTGACTCTGTTGGTAACATTGGAAAGATGTAACCAGGGAGTAATGTTTACAGGACGACAAGGACGACGAGGTTCAACACCAGGTTTATTAGAGGGGTAATAGCCCTGTAAACATAAAAAAACAAGTATGAAACAAGTATGTAGCTCAAATCATTTCAGTAATTTACTGACGTGTCTTAATTACTTCTGAAAGGCTTAAATACAGTTTCTAAAACTAATCACTCATCCAGGCTCCATAAACTTTGCTTCTCAAATAAAACTGTTACTTGAACACTAACTATTTTCACCATGACGCAAATTAAATAGCTGGAAGCTGTCTGCCTGCAAAAATTAAAATCGTAGAGCTCAGTTCTCCTCTTCAGGCAAAACTGAGGGGAAAATCACTGAGCTCCAAGCAAGTTGCACATAAATGTTAGATTACAGTCACACAATGGTTTTGTATTTTGCTCTGTATGTGCTTCTATTTATACTGTATTGGAAACTTTTGAAATGTTTAAAAACTGCAAATTCTGAGCACCTAATATTTTCCTAGATTACACACTCTTTCCTTCATGTTTAACATGGATATAAACATAACATTACATAGGAAAACAGAACAGAGCGGGTCATTAGTAAGACAACTGCACTGATACGGAGGACCCTCTTTATGCCTCCACACATGTCAAAGGTTTAAGGTCATCTTTGGTTTTACTCAGCATTTAAATGCAAGAAGCTACCAAATTCCAATTATTGTTTTCATAATAATAGCTGTTGTTGTTGTTTTTCCAGATTTTTTTTTTTATGGCTGCATGCTGGAGACTCACTAACAGTGAGCTTGCCAGCATGCTGGTGCCCATGTCGTTGACACTAGAGCAGCACCAATTAATTAATTAGCTGGTAACTTTTAAATTAATTGGCAACTATTTTGATAAGTGATGGATTGTTTGGAGACTCGAGCTTCTCAAACGTGAATATTTTCTGGTTTCTTTAGGTGTCTATGGCAATAAACTGAATATATCTTTGGGTTGTGGACTGTTGGTCAGGACACAAGACATTTGAGGATGTCATCTTTGGCTTTGAGAAACAGCGATCAACATCTTTCACCATTTTCTAATTAATCAACAGAATATTGAATAAAGATGAATAATCATTCGTTTCAGCCCTAACTGACACCCAACTAAAAACTTAGCTTACAGTAAGTTCAGACACGAGTCAACTCACCGGCACATGACAGTAGGACTGGTTAACTTTGACAGCAATATTAGGAGGATACTGGTCTTCTTGAACACCAATGGAGTCCGTGTAACAGATTCTGCAACACAGAGTGACGAGAGACGAAGGTTACAATCATAAGAAAGGCTGAGTGTTAAGTCATACAGCCTGTCTGACTCTGCATCAGTCAAGTTTTCAGGTATTTTCAGTCCGTCCACATAAATGACTCAGATCTTCCGGTTCAAAGGACTATGATGAACATTCAAATGCTTTGTAATACTATTTTTACTTTCTTTGTTGTGCATCTGTGGAAGAAATTCTGATTAACAGCACAGACCAGGCAACCAATAGTGAAAAAGAATCAACACACATCAACACAAATGACTCTTAACTTACCTAAGAACAACTTGGATCGATCTGATTCCAGGGCGAAGCTCACTAAGAAAGTAAAAGGTCACAAATCATCATGAGCACCAGCTGTAGTTTGTGAATGAAGTGAACATTAACTAAATTTTAACTACTACATTAACTTGATTTTCTTACCTTGCATTTCTGATCTGGTCTGCCTGGTTCGGTGTTAACTCAAATATGCATTGACTGTCCTGCAGTTTCTCATTGTTCTGGGCAACTGCAAATGTGTTGACAAAAACACATCACAACACAGTACAAGCTTGTATTGTGCAATGTATCGCATATTTCTCTAGAACAAATCATTTAAATATGATGAGGAAGAAACGTCAAACTGTCTACACTCACTTAGCTGTGTCGGTGACAACAGGGTCTCCAAAGTTTGGTAGAAGGGCAGTGGCACCAGCTTGACCTCTGCTGCAGGTGTGGGGATTGGTTTGGAGATGCCGTTGAGGTAGTCTGCGCCCTGAGAGGTGGCAGTGGGGGAAGAGCTGAGGGATGAATAGGCTACTGGGATGCCCTCTGGACGCCGTGCTGCCAGCCAGCCAGATGTTTTGGGGAAGCGCGACTCATAGAGCTGCCTGACGTTCTTCAGCAGCTCCGGGCTGTATTCGGTCTGCACCAGCCTCAGCGCACGTCCCACCAGGTCCTGCTTCAACCCACTTTTGCTGCGACCCATTGAGGCCAGTAGCGTCTGCAGGTCTGAGACCCGGAAACTTTTGACCATGTTCTGTAGAGAGGACACAAAATACAAGGATGACGACATCTGTAGAAAGGGAACGTATGAGGGACAGATAGGCCTGTAACAATGCTAAGAATTTACATGTCCAGATTCGTTTTGACAGCTAAGTCTAAATCCAAGGAGAAGTGATACTACTAAAACCATTAACTACTTTTTCCTCTTTTCTGTGACCTTTCCAAACACTTCACAATCTAAAATACTTTATTCTTTTCTAAATTGTTGAGTTTTTCTGAATGTGTTTTCTGTGTGACCCAGGTTGGAAAATGTATTTGTGTTTATATTCTCTGACTTTTCCAGTTCCTGAACTTGATCTGTCTGGAAATTCCTGAAAATAAATCTGATAGAAAGTTCCAACCGCATCTGAGCATTTCACTGTGTTAAATCCCACTACACTGGCATATAAAAACACAAATGCAGACAACACACGGATAACAATGCTGATCTAATGTATGAAGCCAAAGTATAAGAACATGAACATCTTGGATTATTGAAGATATGTTGATGTGGAATCACAGAAAGGATCAGACACAAAACATAAAACATGTGGAATAATCAATACAAACAATATAGTTATTATAGTTTAACATGTTCAATGTTTGAAAAGGTAAACCACAATTTGATAGTCACAAATAGAAGAACAGAGCAGTAAACGTTTAACTAACTCCTACAAATAAGTATATTAATTATGTGCTATTACTGATGGGCAATATGTTTTGATCGACAGTTGTAGGATTATGAATTAACCTGTTTGTCCAGCAGTGCAGACTGATGCAACTGGCAATTATGTTCATTACAGACTAATCTAACTTTTAATTATCAGTTAAACATTAACTCTATACATTCTTATATATATTCTTTTTTGTCAAACAACAGCCTAAAACCAGAAGATATTCAGCTTACTGACATCAAGGAGCACATCCTAACATTTGAGAAAGTGCAACTAGATAATAATATACGTCTTTACTTAAATCATAGATGTTTTTGCTTAAAATGATGAATAATTAATCAAAACAGCTGCAGATTCATTGACTGTCCATGGATGAGCTAATGTTTGCAGGTCTACAGCAGTGACAACAAAATTTAGTGTGGCAGACAAACCATAACAACGTGCTTGTTTACTCTGTGAATGCTCTGAATCAAAGTGTAGTTATCTTGCTCTGGTGCTGTCTATGACTCGCTCAATGTCTCATACATGCGACATACCGGGTTAGCTACACTACACATTAAGACTATAATTTATTAATACTATACTTATATTTACGCTAGAATAAATGGATGCGGTTATAGCAGGACAAGGCATATATGACACAGCACACCGCTTGCAAGATGATGTTTACTAAGAAAGGCGGCAGCATCGTAGAGTCTTTGAGGGACAAACACATCATGTTGTTGTTACAGGACAAACCTGAGCCGTCTGACATGCTTTAGCTTTGTCTGACATTATTGGCACCACTGCATTGTGTCTAGATAAACTTGCACAACAAAGTGCCTCTGATGGACCTGTGTGCAACAAAACACAAAATGCATTGACTTTTCTCTCCAGCCTCGCTTGAACCAAATATTGCCTGTGCTAATCGGCTGGCTAGCTTCTCTGTCGGTACTCAATCATGGCAACTGGACATTTTTGACAGGTGCACAGCTCCATAAACTAACCGGCTTCACAACAGACAGCCATTATGATAAGATAAATAGAGTCAAACATGCCGACTAGCATGCTAGTAGCAGACCCCTGCGTGTTTTCAGGGTCTCATCATTCATTTTTTCGGCGACCGTCGCTTCAGAGCCAGCGTGATGCGAGCTCAACCAACGCACTTGTCTAGTTAACGTTAACTAGCTACGTTAGCAGCGCAGGCTAGTTCGTCTCGCCTGTACATAAATACACCACATTTAATAACAAAACGAGCTCTTAGCCGTAATCGTACAAAACCACCCCCGGTTTCACCATGTCCACATTGAGTTTCAACCCCCACTCCCGCGCCCGTCTCCCCTTAAAACCAAAGCCTGCCGAGCTCTACTTGCCATCGCTTCCACCAGTTCGGCCGCCATCTTCGTGCACCAGTACCGCGAGAGTCGGAGACGACGGCTAAGTCTGTCACCAATGAAACGCGGCGCCTGATTTGATTGACGGACGCTCACGACCAATCACAGAGCGCTGTCCTCCAGCGCCTGTAGCAGTACACACAACAAGAGGCGGGCCCACTGTTTTTTTAAAGTTACAGTGCAACTTTTAAAAAAACACTAAGAGACAGGTCTCCTCTCCTAAATAGGCCTCACTGTCCACTAATGAAACCACGTGGCCGAGTATTTCGATATCCATGATGTTTCTGTTTGATAGTATCGAGATTTTGTGAACGTGTGTCTCAGAAACTGTTTAAATTGAACATGGATGTAAAAGCATGGACTGTCAAGTGGACCAGGGTCGCATGGCCCCATCAATTCCCGTCCGAGCAAATTATTCCACTTCAGGTTATGCGAGCAGCCGTGAGATGTGGAGTTAATGCTTTGTCTGAGGTATGTTCATAACTGAATGAAAACACGAGCAATTAACGAAACACTCACATGTTAAAGCACAGAGAGGCCACACCGTGTCTAAAACACATATGAAACGCTGTACCTCGCTTTTAGCCAAATGAATTAAAGTATGCAAAGGACACATTTACACTCCCTGTGGTGATCCAGTCCTGCTCTTCCAAAAGCTCTTAATATGTGGCAAAGAATTATGGAGCACAAAAAATAACATAAGAATAAATAAATAAATAAATGTAGAAATAAATAGATGGAGAAATGAAGAAATATTTAAATAAATGCAGAAATATAGAAATGTATACATACATAGATAATTAAATGTAGAAATGCATAAATAAATAAATACATAAATAAACATATAAATAAATAAACGCAGAAATACAGAAGTAGCCTAAATAAAAGATTAGTTATGGAAATGTAGAAAATACATCTAATACATTAATTTAACAATGTCCCTTTCCATGACCTTTTTCATTTGTGTGCTCCATAAAGAATAGCCTCATAGAGACACAGAAATCAATTGAAGGAATTGCAGTATCATGTAATAACATGGTGTGTTTTGTTTTGGCTCAACTTGGGAATGTGAAAGGTCAATAAAACAACACTGTCTATTCAAAATGACAGCTGAATTTGCCACTATTGTTGCTTGATGACAAGGTTATCTATGACTATATATAGATAAATAGACTTTATATTGTCATTTAATGAGATGGGTTCATTTATAGGGTACATCTGTCCAAAATTATAGTTCACACATGATAGCTTAATATAGTTTTAAAAATGCAGTCTACTATTTTTACAATTAAAATTGGTTCATATTGTCTTTCATTCATAGACCATAAGCCTACTGTATGTATTAATATAGCAATTTGCAATACAATATCACAGTCTATGGCGACACAGTGCTCTCTGTTGGTTATACAATATATTTCATGTTCCACGATTTAAACAGAAGAGGGCAATATGGTCCATGATTTGACCTGAGTGTCATTTAATTCATTTCCTCCTAAAACTGACAGAACCAAGCAAATTTATGCAGTTACTCTTATCTGCACTGTATTGTGAAAATTCAGGTGGTGTAATGGTGTAGTCATATATTTATATTAATTGTTGGGGGTTGTCAATCTCTACAATTTAAGAGTTACCGATAAAATCTAACAGATGAACAGATTAAGACAGTTTAGATTCTGTTTCAGATCTCAGTTTTCAGGTTCTACATTTATTTCAGTGCTTCAAAGGCTAGAGGAAACATAGGCTATTTATGTCATTGTGTTGGACCACATATTAAAACTGTTTTACCTGACCTGAACGTTCTTGGGGGAAATTTTAAAAAACCCAATAGTTAAGTAATACTAGGTTTTGCTGCTGGACCTTTTCACTTTACCTTTTGAAATAAAAAACAACAAAGAGCTTTGACTTTCCCTTATCGCAATAACTCAATTCACAATAGACATTTTATTTATTTAAATGTATAGTGATATCATCTGCCTGTAAAAATAAAACTCACAATTAATGTCAGCATTCAGAAGTGTCATTCACCTCTGTTTGATGTGTAGATGTTGGACCAGTATCATAACATAAACAACATAAACAAAGTCTATAGATAAAAACAATAGATAGAAAGACAGTGTTGTCAATTTACCAGTTTGATTAATACATATTCACAAAAAAAGAACAATAGAGTATCTGGGGTTAACAAATACATCAAAAGTTACTCATGTTAAGGGGTTACATACATTCAGCTCTTGGACCAAAACCTAGAAATGGCAGTAAATTAAAACATAAAGTTGAATTTAACATAGGAATAAAGTCTGTAAGAGAGTGAAGCACATTGTTAGATAGCACATGAAATAACTGCTCTTCAAGGTGAGGGAAATGATCTTTTATTTTTTACTTCATGGAAAGTAAACTATAATTACAGTAGTACAATATTCATACACAATCATAGAATACAATTCAATACAAAACAATGTAAAAGTGCAGATGCATTTGCCTCTGAGATGTACCTCAAAAGATATCTAAAATGCTCTTTGTTGAACTCCCTCACAAACAAAAAACCCACAGCACAAAAAAGTATTTTTTTAGCACTGTGAGGAAAAATTGAATAGAGGTCATAGAAGTTTCAACAACAGGAAATAAATCAATTTGATTTTTAGTCATACTCTTTAGTGTTCTGTGACAATCAATTTCCACACAAAACATTCATGCTCTTTCCAAAAAAAGGAGACTTGACTAAATCTGCTTTTTCCACCCAAACACTGAACCTGACCTTTTAATTATTGCTTTATTGTGATTGAGGTAATTCTTTAGACAGCATCCCTATGGACAAAACAACTTTAACAGGATAACACTGGAATCTAAAAGGCTGTTGATTCTACAGCATCCATCCTCTGAACACCATGTCTGACTAAATCTCGAGTGTTTAATCTCTAGTAATTACAAAGATTTGCTTAGGTTAATAAAAATAATCCGCCTCAATTGAGACCCCCTACCTGGACCACCCCTGTGCCTTCTTTGCCCCTTTCTGTGAGGGATAAATTCACAGTCATATAAATAGAGTCACCTTCACAACCATGGAGCACAACTGTTTGATTCAGGAGCAAATAGGCTGTTGGATATTGAGATAGAAATTTTGATTGTCAGCTTTGCCAGAGAGGCGAAAATATTGCATTACAATTTGTTGGTAAACAAAGAAGCTACATTTAATCCTTTTGGCTGACGTCAATTCCACAGGTTGCGATTGTGTCACCAATGAGCGCGTAAAGGTTAACAACAGTTGAGAGGCTCATCTTTATCTGTGATCTTGTCAACAGTAAGACTTCGGTGAAAGAAGCGAGGGGCATTTAGGCGTTCAGTTTATGAGGGTCCTGCGATTCAATACAAATTAGCCATGCTGTGATACTCAAAATTCTGGGAAGACGTCTGGGAAACAACACTTTTCATTCATCATTTGATTCAAGAGATCATCACTTTGGAACCAATAAAAGCTCTGTAATGAGTGTGAGATATTTCAGTTCAGAGAGGACAATGGAGGAGAGAAGCAGCTACAACGGTAGCAGAGAAAGGCTTGGACTGAGCTTCACCATTGACTACCTTCTGTTCAATAAAGGAGTCAAAGGTTCTAAAGAAGAACCGACAGCTAGTCGTACGGCTGACCAGACGGCGAACAACGTGCTAAATCATCAGAATCCTAAACCAAAAGAGGTGGGGATTCGCTGTGAGGTACAGGAGAAGCAGCAGTGGTCAGAGGCAGAGACTGCGGAAAAGAAAGTCAAAGAAGAGGAGGGGGATGAAGAGCAACATGAGGAGGGGGAGGAGGAAATGACCACCACCACATCTACTAGCGGTAGTCCATCCAAGTCTGCGGACAAACCCAACCAGTCGTACATCGCACTCATCTCCAAGGCCATCCTGGCATCAGAGCAGAAGAAACTGCTGCTATGTGACATCTACCAATGGATCATGGACCACTACCCTTACTTCAAGAGTAAGGTATGTTCACGTTTTTGCTCTTTTGTTTTGCAAGAAAACAGGTAGAATTGTGGAGGGTTTCAGAAATTCAAATTGGGTAATGTTTGGTAAAAACTAGAATGCAGGGGAGGCTGCATTACTTAAGTTTCCACAGCTACAATAAAGAAGATGACAAGAATGCATGTTTGCCCGCAGTCTCAGTCGCTGAAAAATAGTGTGGCGGCCATATTCACAAGTGAGGCGACCTACTTGGCACAGGTAATCTGTCTGAGTGGTTAGGCAATTAGGTGCTTGCAGGGACACTAGATGATCTTCTTGTTGGCAAATTCACAAATAAAGTAATCCTGTTGCTAGGTTGCAAACTGCCTCTGCCTTTACCAGGTGCAACAACAGATTGGATGTAGCCTAATGGATTAAAGTTGATCACTGGTTTGACGTGCTAAAAAGGTAACGCAGGGTGTTGTGTCTTACCAAGATCATATACTGTCTTGACACGCTATCACTCATCCTGCCAACAACAGGACAAGGTGACATTCTGAGGAGGATCAAGATACTTAACAGCCACCTATGTTAATTTTCAATTGGGGACACCTATTGTTTTTAACCCCTAATTAGTTTTGAGGTTTTACTTTATTTATACTTTAACCGTGTTTCTTATCCTTGGTTGCTCCAACAGGATAAAAACTGGAGGAACAGCGTGCGTCACAACTTGTCCCTGAATGATTGCTTCATCAAAGCAGGCCGCAGCGAAAATGGTAAAGGCCATTTCTGGGCGATTCACCCATCAAACTACCAGGACTTTTCTAACGGGGACTACCAATGTCGGAGGACACGGCGGAGGGTACGCAGGGTGGCAGGACAGCTCCCTCTTTCTCCCTTGAGCTCCCCCTACCAGCATGCCCTTGTCCGCCCCCACAGAACAACCTGTTGGTGCTGTCCACAAGCCCCAACGTTCCCACTGTCCTGTTTGACACCCAGACTCTACTGGCCATGGTCCAGTGTGCAGGCACAAGCAGGGCTCCACCCAGGCATTCGCGCCTCAGTACCCTGAGGGTGAATAGTTTTTTGTTTTTTTCAGGTATTCTGTACTCAGTTTGGCCTTGATTCACTGTTGAATAAAAGAGAAATTTTAGAATATTTTTTGCTCATGAGTGTGTCATTAGATGACATTAAAATCAAAATGGAATCCGACAATTATATGTCATACTCTGCTTTGTAAGTATTAGAATATTCAATGATTAAATAAAATGTATTAATCTTATAAAGCGACTGCACTGGTTTCATTTGTACTCAAAAATACAATGCATTGTCATTATCTTATTAAATCATATTGAATTGAACACTATGAAATGCTTCTTTTTTATCAGCTGCCTCATTTGTGTGTGTGTGTGTGTGTGTATGCACACGCACTTGCCTGTGCGTGCAGATTGTACTAAAAGTGAGCTTACTGCTAAAATACCACCTGGTGTTAGATGCTAATTAGTCAAATCTGTCGGGATGCAAAATCTTTTGCACTAAGAGACTAAAATCGGATATGAGGCCGTATAATCTGTGCAATCCCAAATAGTTTCAAGAAATAGGAAGCTTATCACACGGTGTAATCCCTAACCGCTGCTACAGAAAGAGGGGGACCACAGGAGGTCAGGGATGAAGGAAGCAGAGGAAAGGGAAGAAGGCAGAGAGATGAGCAGACCCTGATTTATTGGAGAAGTGGGAAAGGTTTTTGGGAGCTTTTTACTGTATGTGTTTAGATGGAACAGTCAGGGCAGAAACATGCAGTAACTGAAATAATGAAAGATATATGAAAGTTTATGAAACATGAATGTGACTATAGTACAGAGGCTGTTGTAACAATAATATAATCTGTGTGTATAGGTCACAGAGTACATATGACAGAGATACCTCCCAAAAAATAACTAAACTAACTAACTAATACATAAAACTATCACCAAACAGCAGCTCAATCATCAGATGACTCCATATTATTGCAGCTCTCACATCAATAGTGAAATTCCTCTCTGGTTTGCAAAGGTTGGCATTTACATCCACAATGCTCCAGCCTAAGAGGATTAGGTCATACATTGACTTTTTTGAAGTTTGTTTGTCTCAGCTCATGCAGGCTTCTTATTTGCAAATTATTGAATATTTGAATAAGGCAATATTTGACATGAAATTAGATTCTAAATAGGCAAACAATATGTCAGAGGAATAAAGCTTAAGAGAGAGAGCCAGTATGGGTGTTATTCACAACAGGTATTTGATAGCGATGTTCATTAGAACAATGACAAATCCATCTAATTAATTTTAGTTCACCAAATCTTCCTATTCAATGTCGGCAGCTAATTGGAGACCTAATTTGCTTAATTCCCATGAATTGCTCTCTGCATCAAATCCTCTTCAATTCACCAGCTTTAAGGCTTTAATTTGGTTGCATATGTTTGCTGTACACACACACACACACACACACACACACACACACACACACACACACACACACACACACACAAAAACAGGGCACAGAGAATTCATAATGCACACACACTCAATACAAACACTCCTAACAATCTTGCAGAAACACACACACATATTTTGCTTTTGTACACACATTAAATTATATTAAATATAGTTGCCAAATTTCTTATCATGTTTCACCTGTCATACATTCACAAATAATACAAAACTACTGTAAATAACATAACTTCATTTGAACTAAACCTCCCGATATGACAATTACATCTAATTACCTTTCAAGAAGAATGAGATTGAGGTCATGAGGCCTGTGAATGTGTGTATATGTGTGTATGTGTGTGTGTGTGTGTTAATATGTGCATGTAATTTTGTTAATCTAATGAGATGGGCGGAAGGGTGCAGGGGGCCGTAGATTAAGGCACAAAGATTTGTTCCTGATTAGCAGAGAGTGAGATAAGAAGATCTGTCCTGCTGAGATGGCGACGAAACATAATGGCCGTGTTTTAATACAACACATTTACAGCAGCATTCCAAAGCTGATTCCCTTTAGCTTACATGTATCTCATTGATTTGACTATAGACTCAACATACAACAGTTCACAAAACATGTAACCTAAACTTATGGGTGCACATAGATCAAAGAGAGGTTTTTTACCACCAGGTTGCTCATCATTTTCAGCTTGTATTAATTATTTAATCACTACCTTTAAAAAAATTAAGCAAATAACATGACTGTGAAAGTAGAATCTGCTTTTGTTCTTATGACTATTTTGTCAGATTCATAAAACATTCCCCCATACTATTCCTTACACACAATACAGTGACCCTAATGACTGGAATTAGCCATAAAAGAAACTTTAAATTCATCTTAATTTCAAACCTACAGTCCCTGAAGATATACCATAATACGTATTAATAATGATGAAAGGAATATTTGACATCTGAGAATTTCTAGATGGTGTACATATAGAAGTTTTTGAAAATAATTAGTTTGCGTGCACTTCAAAGTCTAGAAACCACATCATTGACGACTGATGAGGTATTTGGCTGATACTGTAGACAGCTGATTAGTTGCTGCTGGAGAGCTCAGCTGTAAAATATATGATTATAATAAAATCATTATTGAATATTTTCAGTTTTAAGGGCTCTCTTGCTAATGTTCAATCAGTGTTTCAAACCCAGCCATAGTGACACAACCAATTCAGGCACTGAGCACAAATCCTAAATTGTTCCTTTGTCATTCTTTCATTTTAGTTTGACTGAGAATGTTGCATTGGATTTGAGGCGGAACCAGGTGTATATATATAAAAATAAAAATAAACATTATTAAAACATTATTTAACTGGTTTTAACAAGTGTGTGTGTGAGAGTGATAAATTGAAGTCCTTGTTAATTCTGAAAACAAAAAAAATAATATTTGTTTGACTTATTTGACTTCATTATTTGCCCCCTTACATAGAAATGTATGTTTCATCTTTGCTGCAGCTGACTGTATGAATAAGTCTCAACAGGCATAAAGGCTGCAGGAGCCAAAATTGCAAGTCTATTAGAAAGCATGATTGCATAGAGGTAAGTAGTGTTTAAGGCTTAGAAGCGCTATAGTTGAACCAAAACCAGCTGCTATTTTCTGGTTGTGTCCCACCATGAACAATAGCCCTGCGTTACCTCTGCTTCAAAGGCGTCATAATAGTCAATCGATCAGAATGCGAGGCGCTATTCTGCAGATTACTGTTAACAATAATTTGCCTCCCAGTGCACCGTTGCCATCTTTGAAGCAATGTTTTATTGCGTTTTTTTCATCTGCATCTGTCATCCCCGAGGTCCACTGTTTGATCTCTCCCCACCAGTGTCTGCCTCCCCGGGGTCGCGTTGACCTGTTGATTGGCAGCTGCGATCAGACATATGGTGGGACGAGGCATCGACCGGAGCTCCCCGGAGACAAAAGCAGACTAGTGGGGTTTTTCTCCCCCCTTTTTCACCACGCCGCGGAGCCGGGCTGCAGCGCTGAGGAAGACATCTGATCCGACCACTAGATGACGCAAGGTGCAAGCGAATATTTCCAGCATTGTTTCGACCATTTAGTGTAAGTGGATGTGGCCAGGTTTTTCTTTTTCTTTAAAAAAAAAAAAAAAAAAAAAAAAGAATTAACCCGTTGACTTCTTCAGTTTTTCGTATTGTAGCCTATTATTTTAATTAAACATTTAACATAATTTATTCATGGGACTACATTTGAAATATCACACTTTTTCGCAAAGTAAAAAAAGTATCATTCACAAATAAAAAGAATTTCCAGGATCTTTGTGGTCCCACAGTGATACTTTGACCCCTATAATGAGGCAGAATGGGAGCCATGTGCAGCCATCTAAGCCCATCAAATATGGTGTCTGCCAAATAATTAATGTGGATGTGGCAAACCAGGGTGTTTGCTCAGTGGTCATGCCATGCTTTTTTGGATTTTGCCCAAATGTGTGCTACCTCACTGGAAACCAATTGGGGCCAGCTTGACTCCCAGTGAAAAAAAAAACCCCCACACACAGATACTGCTCAGCCTGGTGTGTGTGTGTGTGTGTGTGTGTGTGTGTGCGTGTGTATGTTTATGTTTGCATGATTTCAGAGTAGGCATACAGAATGCAAAACACCCCCATCTCTCTTCCTATAGTGAGCAGAGTGTTGCCATGGTGATGCATCCCTGACCAGGGTCTGCACTGACCCTGGTTGGTGACCTTTGACATTTAGGCCATGGCCAGGGTCAAAAGGTCAGCGATGGCCGGAAGGCAATGAGAGCACTTCCATGATTGGCACTCTGACACGCTTGCTGCCCCCTTCATCTGCAGTGCTCACCTCCCTCCCAGTTTGCACCTCTCATTTGCATTTGTTACAGAATGAAGACCAACAGCTGCAGGAGGTTTTACATTGCAATATAGTAGGTAGCCTGTTCTACGCTCACGGCAATGCAAGGCTCGATATTGTATAATTTGCATTCAATGCTGCTTTGTCTATGGGCTACACATTCCATATAGGTTTCGACTTCAGTTTTGTGTAAATTGTGATGATAAAATACAATCTCCAGCCAGCTAACATCCTGTATCATGATGGTTATGATAGCAGTAATGATTGTCGGTATTCCCATGGCCCCAGCAATCTGGTGTATGTGAGGATATTTATAGTTCTTCATATGATTGTGAGTGAGTGAGTGAGTGTGTGTGTGTGCGTGTGCGTGTGCATGTTTGTTCATTTCTAGATGGGGGGGAGGAGGGCAATGCACCGCACCGCACCACACCGTTGCTCTTCTCGCGGGGAATAATTACAGAATCGTGGGTACTAAAAGTCATGTGACCCTAGCCTCCTGCTCCCAAATAATTTATCCCCCCAGCTGATAGCTCGTCAATATCAATTTATTAATTTAACAGTTCTGGACTGATAAAAGGTAGTGCGCACAGTTAGCTTGCTGGAGCGGGGAATAAGGATGAATTCTACAGTGCAATGGTGTGAGAGGAAAGAAAGAGGGAGAGACCAGAGGACAAAGCGAGGGAGAGAAACGACACAGGAGTGATCAATGGCAAGATGGAGGAGAGAGATGCATATTCGCCGTGCAGAAATGGGCCACCATTGCTCATATTCCAAGCCTATCGAATAAAAGATATGAAAATTAATACACTTATTATCACCATATTAAAATTTAGATTGAGGACAGCACATTCATTGTATGGATATTCAAATGTCTCCAATATATTGATCAGCGCAACCCAGTTTCCCCCCCTAACCTCTTCGGGTAAGCCTGTGCTACATTCCAAGAGGAAAGAAGATTTTTGAAGATTTTAATTAGTCACACAAAGAAAACCTGAGATGCATATAAGATGATCACTTCCTGAAAGATGTCTCCTCCAAAATGAAAACAAAGAAACGTGACCCCTCTTGACCTCCCAGCACTTCCTTTGCTTCCTGATTTTTTAAAAAGGGTAATGAATATACATCTGGCATAAAGCAGAACACATATATCATCCAGTTTCCACCACAAAACAGTCAACCCACAACCTAACCTATTCCCAGAGCCATTACATAATATCCCTGAAGGAGGCTAAAAGGTATTTTAACAAGACCCACTGCTTGATGACCTTTGACCTCTTCTCAGTTGACCCCACGCTCCTGACCCCACTTACACTAGCCAGTGACAGTGCTGGACACAGATCCTATACACTTCCTGGTGTAGGGAGACAAAGAGGGAGAGATTAATTTACAAATTGATGCATGTGAGGATTCAGCAGTTTTTGTCAGGGGCTGACAGATTTGTTCAATTTGTTGATCTATCATTCTCTCATTCTCTCAGTTTCTTTTTTGTTTAAATCCATCCATCCATCCATCCATCTATCCATCCATCTATCCATTCATCCATCCATCCATCTATCCATCCATCCATCCAAAAATGTCAAGAAAAGAAACAAGTGCTAAATCTAATCACATCTTGTTTCTGTATGTTTGCGCATTATATAATCCTTTCTTCTCTGCAGGCTTCAAGACTCCCCTCACACGGACAATCACTATAGTGAATTCTCCTCGGGTCTTTGGAGGGCTGCGGGGTAGCAAGTGTCAATAGAGGTGGAGTGTGTGAGTGTGAGAGATGATAGACTGAGGTTAAGAGGTGTCAACACAGAAAGAGAGAGGGCTCGAGGACTCTTCACCGAAGCCTGCCTGACACTCTGACACTCTCCTCAACCTCTCCTCTGATTAACCACTCTAAAGATGCCATTGAGACACGAACGCCTCACACAGAAACATACATGCGCATGCAGACACACACACAACATGCTGATTCGACTCGCTGTCTCTTCCCTCAGAGGCTACATATCATCTGTGTGTGTCTGCGTGTCAGACGCACATCAGTTCTGAGGTGTGGAAACCTGAAGATGTGTTGTTCACAGGCTCAGAAACTCTCTGAAAGGTTCTGGCAGTCAGGAATGGATTTGTTACACCTCTGATGTGCAGTATATGTTCAGCCAAGTGTAAGATACAACAGTGCCATCCCACAGGGCTTTGCACCTGTCAGGTGGTGCAGTGCAACATACAAACGGCAGAACACACACTGACATATACGTTGTCAGGCTTTCTCTGTGACCATCAACATGGACACAGGGCTTGAGTGTGTGCTGCAAACAGTTTCCTTCTTTAGAGCTCCACCATCTCTCTAAGTGACACTTAGCACACAATATGTAATCCTCATTTTGTTTAATTTGCACTCTACAGTAGCTCTGTGTCATATCACGGCTTCAGTTCATTCCTCGTTAAATAATTTACTCCCTACAAACTTTGTGGTGAGTTCATTACCCCCGTGTGGTTTGGATTTCAGATGTTGATTTAATAAGGTGAATTTGTTTGGGTTTAAGTAACTAGGGGCCGATTTAAGGATTGAATTCACCCAAATTAATAAGAAGAAACCTATTTTCTAATGTATCCCTACTGGTGTCTAGCCATGTGTGATGATCTTGGATTTCTTTGCTAAGGCTTTGAGATATCCACCTCTGAGATTTCTGCTCTTACTCCTGATATTAAGGAGGTGAATGAGTTTCCTTTTTTTGCACGCTGAAAAAATGACATTGAGAAAATTCAACAGCAATGTGCCTTTCACTACATTTATTTCTCAGTTTTTTGACATTTTTATCCAAAGCAGTGACCGTGCATTTGGAGGCTAATTTCACGTTCAGTGCCCTCCTCAAAGACACAAATGAAAATACAGTCAGCATCCTAAATGTTCCTGTGACAGGAGCTGAACCTGGGCCTCCTGGGTGTAAACCTGGAATCCTAAATGCTAGACTGTATGGGAACTTGTTATTGTGTATAATGTGTAGATCATGCATATATTATTTGCCCAAATTTTGGGTAAATAAAACCAAAACTATCTGCATGGCTAAATTACCACACAGTGCTATTTAAGGTGTCTATTTTAATTATTGTAATTTAGATGAACCAACACTTTAATACATTGTAAAAGAAACAAACTTACAGTACACACTACAGTGGATGTCACCTACACATTTTTGATTTAAATGAACTATAGTTGAGCTCTGTTGGCTTTGGTTTAACTTGGTTTGGTTTTATGTTTGGATTTCATTTGCTCTAGCTTTAAATAATCCTCTATTTGAATTTCTTGCATCACTCTTGTGGTTTTACATACACTATATGTGTATCTTACAGACACTATGTTCATATGATTTAGTGCTGCTGGGCTCAGTTCTGCTTTTTTGTGCTGTTAAATGTTACATTTAACTAAGCAGCTTAAAAGATCTTTGTGACACACCCTCCCTCTCCATCATGCTTTAGCATAAAGCAAATGGCACTTCTCAAGTGAGCAGACAAAACTGTACAGAAATAGAGATATAATACACACACGGCGTGAGCTATAGATTGCAGAATGTGAGAACACTGCATGAGTCAATACCTAAATTAAGAAAGATGCTGATGTGAACATAGATATATGACTCATATCTGTAAGAGTTGACATGCAGGCAGGCAGGTTCATGAATCTTAATAATCAGAGATGAGAAGCAAGTAGGTTGACTGGTAATACCAAGATAGGTCAGCGTAATGACATGTGAGTATTTGAAACAAATAGTCACGTCGACAGCAATGAATATGAGGCTCTAAACCAACTGGTGCCAAACCACAGCTTCTCTCTCCCATCCCCTCCCTTTCCTCCTCAAAAGCTGTGAGGTAGAAAATAGGGAGATATGAGGAGGTGGGGATGCAGGGAGATAAGCTGAGGTGGAGATAGAGACAAGTGAAAGAGGTAAGGGTCATAGCACATGCTCCTCTTGGCCTTCTCTCGCCAATGTTGTTTTATTAGCCCTGTCAGATTGTAATTTGCCCAACGGTAAACACACAGAACGGGCTTAATTAAGAATTTTTGAACGGGGATACGGTCAAGTCCGGAAACATTAGAGAGATGCAACCGGGTGTCGTAAAGATTGATTGAGACAGAGGATGGAAGGACATGGTTAGAAACAGAGGGGTGGAGGGAGGGGGGCGGCAGTGGTGTGTATGTTACAACTGAGGGGTATTCTTGTGTTGCTCAGGGCAGTAGGGTAAGATACGTTTGGAAAGATAGGGACAAACGATTTCTAATGCATTAACAGCCCGGCTGTGCGAGGCAATAACAAGGACAAGATCGGCGTTAAAATGTTTGACATCCTGCCTCGAGATCAATGCATCCCGGACAGGACACACAGACATAGGCCGCATATTCACCTCAACTACCCGCACAGATAACACACACACACACACACACACACACACACACACACACACCAACCTAAACAGAACACAGAGCATGTGGGTGGGTGCATGAGTTAACAGCCCACAAACCTCAGGGTGATGTGTAGAAAATAAAAAACAATACCTATATCCATAACAATATCCGCAGGTAAAAGCATCTTTAAATCAAAACAGAGAGAGAGCGCATCTGGAGTCGATTGTTGAGAGCTGTGCGGACTACGTAAAAAGGCCAGCAAACTAAAAGAGTAATGAGCCTATCCATATCTCCCTGTGGACCTTAAGTTCGCATTCAATACATTATTTACAGCTGAATTTTTACTGAGGTATAGGTTCCTCTCAGGGGTGTTTACAGAGTAGTGCTCTAACTGCTTTCCATTGCCTGCAGTTGAGTGGAGCAACATTGTGAAGTAATGCTTCCAGCTTGTTTCCTCCATGTTTACAGGCAAGTAAATGTATGCGCAACATGAAGGTTGGAATCCTTCAAGTGGTGCTCTCGTGTGGGAAAGCAGTATTTGGAAGATACAGATAAATAATTTGTTTCTTTGTGGAAAAAAAATTCAAAATTTTCACACACAAAATAACTCAGTCAGTGTTCTTGAACCAATTTAACTTCAGTATGACTCTGGTCTCTTCTATAAGGTAATTCTTCTTTATCTTTACTATAGTGATACTGAAACACATTTAAAGAGGCACAAACATGTTTTTTTATGGTATTTTTTACCACTCCTATTACAAAATAAGCAGCTGTTGCCAAAGTACTATCAGGATGCTAAACAGATAGACTTTGTGTGACTTTGTGCTTTCAAATAACCTAAACTCCTAACATGTTCCCCTCCCAGCTCATATTCTTCAGGCTGGAAGAATTGAACTAGAATTTATAGGACGAATGCATTTATAGTCCACATATGTGCACGTGTGCATCACATGTATTATGGATGTAAAAACAGAAAAATGTACATGAACCTTCATATTTTGTGAGATAAAATCTGATGTGATTCAGATATCTGCCATTGCAATATTGATCTAAATACACAAATTAAAATTTTCTGGGTTTCAAGATTCAAATACTGAAGACTACATTCACTTTTCGCCCTCACTAGCATCTCCTAACTAACAGAGGGGGACAAAGTGCTCCACTGTGGGTTGCAGAGCTCCATTACTGCTCTATTCACCCTCTAGCTTTAGGGTTTATTCATATTTCAGCTTTATTATGTCTCATTTGGGCCTGTTGCAGCTGGTGATTTGGCTGCGATTGTAACTTAGGTTTACATCTAAGGTTTATGTAGGAGACATTGAATGTAAACTCAGGAATTGAATAGGGCTCGCTTTAAAAAGATGCAAACACACTGCCAACAAAAATCAGATATTGGCAAAATTTCAGAGTTGTAAAATCCATATATAATACATATTTCTGCAAATGAAACTTGAGCTTGGAATTGACGAGGTTAAATGTAATGTCAGATGAAGGATTCTAGGCTAAAATATTTGTCGGCGGGCAGCTTTTAAAGCACTGTCTTCTAGATATGAGACCACCCCCCCCCCAGCCCCTCCTCCTCGTCTTTGAGAATACACACAAGCTACTGTAGCCTGAGAAGTCCCTGCTCCCTTTGTCTTTGTAGTTCAGTAGCTCCCGTCCAAAATACTGTAACTTCTGGGAAACAGGCAGGTCTCAGTTCTCACAACAACAAGCAGAGACTCCTCAATCTCTTTATGACGCTCTCCCCATCTGTCTTTGTCTTTCTCTATTCAAATAGACTATTTGTCATCTCTGAAATAGGGCATTTTAAAAATTCAACCTGGAGCCAACCCCCACCCTAACTCCCCTCTATTCTCACTCTCAATTCCCCAGACTCTGGCCGGCTACGATCAATAGCCTATTGATCAACTCTCTCCATTCCCATTACACACCAGTGCCAAAAGAGCCAACCATTTTCCCTGAAAAGCTGATCTTGAACATATTTGCAATGGTAAGGATTCTCTAATTTCAGCAGGTTGCTATTAAATGCATACAGTGGGTGAGTGCTGTGGTGCTCTGTGGTGTTGGGAACGGCTGAGAAAGGACCTCAGCAAATGCAGTTACCTTCTAATTGAAAGGTATTGCACTGAAGTAGAGTATGGTTCCCCACTTAAGTAAAATAGGAGAGGTGAGAACATTACCACATATGTAGAAAGTAATTCTTTTTCCAGTTGTTTCTACTTCATTTCTCTCCCCCGCCCTCTGTCTTTCTCCTCTCTCTCCCTCTCCATAGACAATGCTACGGGCAAAATCAATACTCGAAAAAAAAAAAAAGAAGGCATATTTTTAGCCTGTTATTATATGAGCTGTATGAGGAAAACAGTGTTTGTGGGAAAGACAGAAATGCCAAGGTGCTGATAAGGAAGAGATTGGGCGGGAGAGATACAAAAGAAGTGAAAGAGTGAGAATGATGGTGGGCTGTGAGGGAGAGTCTAATGGAGATGGATCAAACGAAGGTGGAGATAAGATGGGGTAACTGTGAGAAAATGGCTGATGTCTTGACCAGCGACATTGCTCTGTGCAGCCAGTGGAGAACAGCCACGAAAAGCGTGTTTGTTTAGTTGATAATGAGGATTTGAAGGATATTTAAACTCTTTTACTGACATATTTTTTTGCTCTCTGTCTGCTTGTCACATCTGCAAATGAGCGCTATCCTCTCTCAGCCCTTGCATGGAGACATAAAGCCTAAATCAGGGTTATTGCACAGCAACAAAGTGATGCTATTAATACCTTCGTATGCAGCTTTGCAGCCACAGCTCCACCTCTGTTTGTGCTCTGTGCGGATGGCTGTATACTCAGCACCGACCACGCCGCAGCCCTCACTTTCACTCTTGTTGCCAATGGCTTTCTGATGGACTCCCACTCCCTAACCTCTTTTCGGGCTCACCTCTGTACCACTGACAGTCAACCTCTAGCTCTCCTCCTATTGGTTAGAAATGCTCTGTTGATCAAATGGCAGGCCGTCCAATTGGCTGGATAGCTCGGGAGGAGGGGGAGAGGAAGGAATTGATTTATCTGTGGTATTAGGGGATCAATTAATCCCCATTGTGTGTGCCAGCACAGATAGTCCGATGTGTCTTATTTGCTATGGCTTGTTTCTGCTCGGCCGAGATAAGAGTCTCTCCCATCACTTCCCTCTATGAACAACAAATCAAATCAAATCGAAAGGGATGATGGCATGCGGAGGGTTCCTCCCCAGGCTGTGGCTGGTTGATCACAATGAGGGAAGGCCATCAATATGAAAAGTAGTCTGTGCAGAATAAATGCCTCTCATTTGAGGGACTGAGATGTCTGCTCTGTTGCCATGACAATCTGAGGCAGGGGTATAAACATCTTAAATAACTTGAGTAATAGTTGACTCATGACCCCATTGGCAAAAAAATAATTGGAAAATCTAATTTTGCTCATGGATTAATCACACAAATCAGATTTCCTGCTTTTCTTGGATTGTAAATTGAACATCATTGACTTTTGGACAAAAAAATACATTTGAAGACATAATTTTGCGTTTGTGATGGACATTTTTCACTATTTTGTGACATTTCGTAGACTAAACGATTCATTGATGGATCAACAAAGTATTCAGCAAATAAATTGATGATGGACATACTCATTTGTTGCAGCCCTAGACACATAGTCTTATCCGTACCTGATGCAAATAAAGCAACTGTAAGCAACAAACACACAGTATTACACATTTCCGAGTGGGAAAGCAATCATAGCCAGGAGGGGAAGGGAGAAGGGTCAATGGACCGATACTTGCCGATATTTACTTCGAGATGACAGTGGAAAGAAAAGGTAAGAGAGACTAGGACAGAAGTGGGTGCTAATTCCTACTTTTCAGTTTAAATAAAGATTGGAGCTGGATAAAAGCCATTAAGGGAGAAATCAGACAGGGCATGCTATGTAGGACAAGAGCTGACTGCAGGGAGGTGAGTGGTGGGATCGATACTCAGTCGATGCGCTCAACACCCAGCTCTACACACACACACACACACACACACACACACACACACATATATATATACACACACAGAGAGGGGGCATGTGGTATTGCCGGGCATCTGCATGTTTGTGTGTGCTCGTGTGTGCACCAGTGACTAATGGAGAAAGAGAGGGAGCCGGAGAGAAAGAGCACATGCAATATGCAATTAACTCTCTTTTGAGTGAGGGAATATTAAACACGGGCTGGTTGTGCAGACTGTAATTTGCAGTGATAAAAGTATTAAAGTAAAGCGCTTGGACAAAGATGGAAGGGTGGACAGCTGCAGGGATGGATTTATTTTCGGAAGGCATGATACAGTTAACAAAGATAGATGTTTCAAAAGACCGTCTCCAGACCGAACTGGAGCCTCGATACGACTGCAATCACTCTGCATTCTGTCCTCCTCTCCTCTCTCTTTCTCTTCTTCTTCTCTTCTCCCTCTTTCTTTCACCTCCTCTCTCTCCTCCCTTGCCCTGCCTCCCTTCCTCTATCCCTCTCTCTCTCTCTCTGTAGAATTGATCGACTATGTCTCCTCAATCCATCTCTCCCTCTGTCGCTTAGCAACGGGTGCTCTATCGGGTGTGGAGGGTGGGAGTTTCACTAGGGGAGGGATGGGGTGGGTGGGTGGAAGAAGGGTGGGTGGGTGGGTGGTTGGGGGGTATTAAGCAAAAGCCAATTGTACTTGATTCCACATTTATTCTGACTGATACATGTTTCCCTTTCAAAGCCTGTGTGTGAGGTTTCACTACTTGGCCGATGAATATATAAAGAAAAGATTTACAGGAAAACACAACGATGAAGGCAGAGATATTTTTCACCATTTATTTTGTCTTAAAAAAAAAAGACAAAAAAAAAACCTGCTGCAGTTGTAGCTCACCGAAAAATGTTTGATATCAGTGCCAGGACGACTATAGGTCAGTGATTCTGTTTTGTGCATCTGAATGTTACAAATCCTACTGAGCCGTCCATCACTTTCCCTGAAGCTGTGTCACTGTTTCTGTAAAACTACAAAAGCACGCTGGTGTGCGAGCCTGAACTTTAAATATATCTACGCCTCCTCCTTTCAGTCTCCACTTCACGGAGAGCAAACTTCAGGGTATTTTGGCTCACAGACACTGTATTCATGCTGCTGCTGTTTTAGATAATCCATCTTTGCTGATTGAATTCTGCTGACAACTTTGAAAAAGCTTCAAAATATAACAAACATTTTGTTTTGTGCAATACAAAATGAAAACAGTTACATTATTTCTGTGCAAAATGAAAACAATAAAAGATGGTGAGTATAATTAACCCCTCTGGCCATAAGAATTATTTCTGTGAGCAAATGCATGAACATCATTTGAAACAAAAGGCTATTTAAAACGCTCTATGTAAAACCCCTGAATGAACATACATCGGGGAATAAGAAGTAAGTGTTGTGCGAGAAGCATTGTTCTTTTTTTAAGACCTTATCCTTTTGATCTACACTTAATGTCTGATCCCCTTTGAGGAAGATGTGTAGGCTATTCTTTAAGCCTAATAAATCCAGCGTTAGCAGTACTTAAGAGGGGAAAAAGCTGTGTGGTTTAAAACCAGGGGGGCAGGTGGAGAAGAACAATGAATAATGATCTTAACTAGCTAGTGAGATAATACATACACATTACAATCTATAATCATGCTAATCTATGAAGCATTATAAATGTATAGATATTACAGCGTAAACCCAGGCTAGACATATACATCATTACAACATAACAATGTGTGATCCCTCTAATCCAGAATCTAAAAGCACTGAACAACAAACGTGTGTGGGGTATTTAAAATGTATGTGCATATATATATATATATATATATATATATATATATATATATATATATATGTGTGTGTGTGTGTGTGTGTGTGTGTGTGTGTGTGTGTGTGTGTGTGTGTATACATATATAAATATATATATTTATATATGTGTGTGTGTGTATACATATATGTATAAAAGCTGCTTTCAGTTAATATAAATGCCATCATACACACAGCCCTGCACACATACACACGCACACACACTCACTCTCTTACATACATACACCAGCAGCTGCCTAAATGCGTATAACTCACAACAAAGACATTCATATTGTCAGTAGAGCACAGACAGTCAATGGATTTTAAACAGTAGATAAAATAAGTCAAATTAGTTTTAGTTCATATGCATCTCTTTAGTTCAAGTGAGTAGTACTGAAGAATATGTGTGTGTGCATCTGTTCATTCATACCTACTGTATCAGTGAAAACACACTCTCTCATTCAAGTGACAGGTGTGCCAAAATTAAAATATGTGTCCACACTTTTGACTACAATCTACATAATATCTGCATATTCTTTTATAAAACACACCTTTACTGTATGTACAATAGATGTGAATCTATATTGCTGTTTAGAACAACTAAATCAAATACAACACAAAAGAATTGGAGGCAAAATATAAATCTGGGACGCATTTACGATAGGAATGACACACACATATATGTGCCCACACACACACACACACACACACACACACACACACACACACACACACACACACACACACACACACACATACAGAGTAGTATAATTACAGTCACATAACATATGACAGTGACACATATGAAAACACACCAAACTGATCACCCACCCATCCACCCACCCACAGAGAGAGAGACACACACACACACACATACACACACACACACACACACACACACACACACACACACACACACACGGTATCATTTAAAACACAAACATTTTCTCTTGTGGGAGATTATAATAATTATTATTATTTTAGTTTCATTTTTCTTCTCACTTGGAAAATATAAATTTCACTGGAAATTTGAAAATAACTTTTTTGTCCTATTTGTCCATAGTTCAATTTATTATTATTATTATTATTATTATTATTTGTTGTTGTTGTTGTTGTTGTTTAACAAAACAAATTACATCTCAGCAGCAGAACACCATATTTAGTCTGCTTGAATAACTTCATAATTAGATTTTTTTTTAAAAATAAAACAACTAGTGCTTATATTATAATTGTTTAACTATAGGGAGCTGAAACTAAAATGAAAACAAATAAAGTTAGAATATATTACTTTATTAAACAGTGCAGTGTAGACTGATTCTCACATCTTATTTGTGTTGTTTATAATCTCAGCTGTCAACACAACAAACATCCGACAGTCTCATCAGCACTTTGAGGCCTCTCCAGCCGCAGCTGGAGCTGTCCGAAAGAAACTGAAAAAGCGACTTTATCCGTCCAACATTTCGTAATCCAGCCAAATCAGATCGATATCCTATTGAATGTGTTTGTGATTAGTAGCTGTATTGATCGCTGTGACATCATGTGAACACACCTGAGTGATGGTTATTTCGCTAACAGCTTGTCAGAATCTAAAGAAATCTGCAGGGGCTTCAATAACCTGTATGACAATAAAAATTTAGGCTATATTTTTGAAATTGTTATTGTTCCCTTTTGATAAATTCGTCGGCGCTGAACAGTATCTGACATACTTTTTGACACATCAAATAATACTAATACTATTACTCACCCCTCCCCCTCCCCGGCCCCCCATAGTTTTAAATCCTACCTTATTCTTCAAAAAACAAACGTCATGTTTTGCCTGCTTCCTTACTTTTATATATTTATATAATTTAATAAATAAATTATTTATATTAAAAATATATATGTAGCTAAACATCAAACTGTATTGATTATTTATTACAGTGTTGTGGAGGGCAGCTCGGGCCTCCTTTGGCACCTGTTGTCCTAAATATTTTTTGGAGGCCTGCTGTGTTTTAAAGCGTGTTTTTACATGAGTCCACGTTCATTTTGAGAGAAACCATGGAGCAGAGAGAAAAGATGTGAGCCCAATTCTTTCTGCCAATCGATCAGACTGCGGATAGATCGATATGGCACCAGGGCTATTGATCACCACGGTCCTCTATTGCTGGGCGCTTTCAAATGCAAATGTACCTAAATAATAATCTATGGCAACACACTAATTCCTTAACAAACTGCAGGCAAACGCTTTACAAACACAGTGATTCAATCGTGAAAGTGATTCTCTCTCTTTTTTTTTCTTTCTTTCAATATTTAGGGCCTTTAAATTTGGCTGCAGAGCTCTGACTGTGAAACTAACTGTTTTAAGTGTCGTTTAAAGATTTAACAGGACAAACATGTAACATTCAAAACGCAGGGTGACATTGATTATTTGGCCTGCACCCTGTTGGAAGTTTGCAGAAAATGTTTGAAGGCAAAGCGATAAGTTAAAATGTAAAAACAATATTAAAGCCCCCCAAAAAACAGAGGCTGTTTAACTGCACAGCGCATATGCACGTGACTCTTGACGAACACATTTAATTTCATTTGCTATGTGAAATGATATATTTCCACTATTTATCCACACAAACACACGCGCGCGGTTACTTAAAGTGGAGCCATAGGCAAACAAAGTACATGTGGAGTGTGCGTGTGTTTGTGTGTGTGTGTGTGTGTGTGTGTGTGTGTGATCAGGATGAGTCCCGCGCTGACTTGCTCAGAGAGGCCTGATCAATGCGACATTACTAAACACTGCTACTTAACTTTTGCCAATAGCCAAGATTCAAGTAAATATACTTTAGAATACATTAAGCGTGATGCATCAGCCGCAGAGTCATTCAAGAAGTCATGAAAAGATTAGTCTGTCTCAATCGAGTGATTCCTGAGAAAATAGACGAGCTTACGGGAAGAGTTGGCCCACTAGAAACACCACTCATTACACACACTCAGGCTGGAAATTAAATAAAGTATAAACAGAAAGCTTGGAGGGGAGCAGAAAGATCATTTTGAGCGCCTGTTGCATTAAAATATGTCCCTGTGTAAAATATGGAAGGATAAACATGAGTTATTAGCTTGTAATTCTGTGGGCAGTATTATCAATAATAATAAGAATATTTTTGGTATTTTAATACAATATAATTTTAGGAAAATATATATTAAATGTAACGTGTTTCTTCAGCACTCAGCCAAATGAAAAGCTCTGCTCAAACTTTTCAGCGGAGTGCTTTACGATCACTTGCTGTAATGAAACAGGTCAAACACATAACAGGATGGACCCAACTAAAGCGTTTTAGCAGAATGCATTTTTTTTTTTTGGTCACTATCGATCCTTCAGAAATGCATTGAGCGAGGCTCCGGGTTCAGCATTGATTAGGTGATCAGCAAACGACAGCAGCGCTGATAATAAACAAAATGCTTTAGGCCTCATAAAAGACTTGACAGAGACTTCAGAACAAATTGTACTAAATTATAAAAGTCTTGTATACTTCTAGAAAAAAGGAAATATAACTTTTGCGAGGTAGAAGGATTTTTATATTATAAACAAATATGGGAACACACACACACGCTAAGCCGACTTCTGCACAATCACTGCAGTGTGTGTGACTGACTATGACTGTGTGTGTGTGTGTGTGTGTGTGTGTGTGTGTGTGTGTGTGTGTGTGTGTGTGTGTGTGTGTAAAGTCGATGCCAACGTGGTGCTGAGGCCACCGCCTCGCCCGCTGTTATTAATAAGAAATAAATCACCGGGTCTCTGCGGCATCGCCCCAGTCACACCGCAGATATCGACACAGTTAATATTTCATATTGTATTTGCCATAGGATATGCTTATTTAGGCTAAGTATTCGAAAACAGTACATTAAAATACAAATTAAAACTGAGCTCTAGGCGGATACATAGATTTTTTAGAGAGGGGAAAAATAGCTTGGTTTACTTCGCATTCAAATTTTATTTTGGCTTTGTTATATGAACTAGGCTATTTGTCCAAGCTGCATAAAACTGAATAAAACAACATTGATTGAAAACGGGGAAAGTACACTGATCAGGCAACAACCCCTGCTTGTTGACCCTGTTGTTTATTATCTGCGTAAAGTTGACACGACTTGTTATGATGCAAATATAAAACTAAATTAAAGAAAACAGAAAGAAATACTGAGAGGTTTGAAGTTTACCAGCTCTTGGTGAAAAGTATAAAACTTCCCTGCGCGTTGTTTTGGGTTGTAAACCCTGGTGAATTAGGAGCAAGGAGCCAGCAATGAAAGTTAACATCCATCACCACCGCGACCAATAAGCTGCTCTGGCCGGCTGGCTGAGCACAGATGACGGATTCGCTGCTGTGCGGGCTTCGGTAATTCATTTTCGATAGCAGTGGTTGCTGGGATCAATACAGGGACATTAACCCAAGCGGACACTGCTGTTCTCCCGATGGCACAAGCCAAAAGCCACCATCCCCCGTTGGCAATCAGCAAAGACACAGTTTTTAGGGTCATTATTTGGGGGAGAGGAGCTGCGTGCCAAGGCCACTGATATCACAATTCATCAGCGAAGTTATGGATGGACTTGGCCTAACTGTTTGGTAAACAATGGTCAAGGGAATTATTTTATGCAATTTGCAAATGATTAGTGATGCACTTCCTACATTGTTGGACAAAATAGTTTTGGCCTCATTTTACATAACAGTGTAAATGCCAAGACTTTCTACTTGGCAACAGCGTCCACATAGAGGCCTGCAGAGGGCTTAGCCACACACACGCACACACACACACACATACACACACACACACACACGCACGCACAAGCACATGCACACGCACACATACACACACACACACACACACACACACACACACACACACACACACACACACACACACACACACACACACACCAATGTGTCCAAACATGTCTAAAACATGTCACAGAGGTGTTGATGTCTCGGCACATCTCACATACAGTAATATAACACTGAAGCCCTGCGATGCTATATTTCTGTGACAGTTCACATATTGCAATATAACACAAATTAAATACAATATAAGCACAAACGTTCAGTCTCTTAACGGCACCGTCTCTATCAGTCAACCAGCTCAATATTGGAATATTGCACCAGATTGTACAAGTGTTCGTGATATTGTTGGATAGTGTCTGTCATAAATGAAACTGTATTGTTATTGTATTTACTTGGTGTTTATAGATGGAAAACTATTTTGACAACTTTAGAGAAGCTTTATACTCTGCTCGGTTTACACCCAAAACGCCCTTTACAAAATCCAATTCCTCAATGTGTTATCGTATCCATATTGCGGGGCTCCTGCAATAGGCACCAGCCTATCGATGCATCTCCTGATCCATACACACTTTGACACTGATGGATTGCTGACCTGGATTGACGTCAGCGAGCAACGGCGGTAAGTTTCATATACAAGTTTTATAAGGCATGAAACATTATGTGAGAGTTGTATGAAAGCGCGCGCGAGAGAGAGAGAAAGAGAGGGAGAGAGAGAGAGAGAGAGAAAGAGTTTGATTTTCGTGGCCTTAATCCAGGGAGCAAAAATGCGAAAGGGGTCAAAGCCCGGAGGTTATATGATGAAATGCAACTCGACAGATTTATTCAGTAACATTTTGCTGAAAGGGAGAAAAAAAAACTCTTGTAGGAAAAAGTTAGTGAAAGCGTTGCGGTGAAACATTGGACAGTTTACCTCCCAGATTTAAAAAAGAGAAGTTTAATTAAATTGTTTAGAATTGAACGGTGTCAAATGTCATTCACCCAAATTGAAGCATGTATCTCGTGTAGCTACAAATGCAATTATTCTTTCAGCATCAATAATGAATGCATCTTTCTATTTATGAATAAAGACTGAAAACAAAACAAACAAACAAAGGACGGATGTTTTAAGCCTCCTCTTCAAGATAAACGGTGGTTTTCTCAGCATACTGTGTCCTGATGTGACACATTAATATTTAACCTTCAGGGGAGGCATCACATGTGTTGGCGCCGTGTCAAACGGTTTTTATCAGAGAAAACAAGGAGCGAGTCCTCCTTATCCACCTCAGTGTAAACGTTGCACACACTGCTCAGGATTGCAGCAGCTCTCATGATAGGCCGTCTGTGTTTTTATCTTAACAGAATGTCTAATGCAATCTTTTTCAGGAATTTGAGGTTCAGTTTGCAACATGAAGTACAACCCCATGACATGGGGGGCCAGTGACGTCAGATTGGCCCCAGACAGAGTACGCGAGTGCGAGGATATACGCCACGGGGGCGCGCACATGCGCACAGGCTCGATCTCATCTTGACATGAGCGCGGGCGCGTCAATATACACACAGAAAGCAGGGCAGCGCTTTGGGTATAGTAGAAGGTGCTCTACAGAGGAAGAAATCCAGGCAGGCGCAGACACCTTCACACATTGAGCAGAGGTTTGCGGCACAATTGTGTGGTGGCCGGGACCCGATCTCTTAAAACCATGCTGGATTGACTACAGAGAGGCAACTACAATCAATGGCTTGGCTTTGAAATCGTTCAAAATTTATTGGAAAGGAGTGCGAGATAGAGGGACAGTGAGAGAGGGAGAGAGAGGGGGAGAGAAGCGAGGGAGAGAGCGAGAGAGTGGCGAGAGGGGTGGAAATAAAGATCCTTTTCAACGATGGAGCTTACAATGGAAAACATTGGAAATCTGCACGGTGTATCTCACTCCCATCAAACGAGCGACTTAATGAACTCCCCGCACGCGCGCCAGTCGTCGGCGTCGCATCGGAACTTGGTGTCGCACGGACGGTCAGCCATGGTGTCCAGCATGGCCTCGATACTGGAGGGAGCAGGGGACTACCGCACAGACCACGCTTTGTCTGGCCCCTTGCATCCGGCAATGACCATGTCGTGCGACTCCGGGATGAGCCTGAGCAGCACCTACACAACGCTGACGCCGCTGCAGCACCTGCCCCCCATATCCACCGTTTCGGAGAAATTTCACCATCCACACCCACATGCTCACCATCATCCGGCTCACCAGCGACTTGCGGCCGGGAATGTCAGCGGCAGCTTCACCCTGATGAGGGATGACCGAAGCCTCGCCTCCATGAGTAACCTCTACGGCCACTACCCCAAAGATATGTCCGGCATGGGGCAGTCTCTGTCCCCCCTATCCAACGGTCTTGGGTCTTTGCACAGCTCCCAGCAGACTCTCAGCGCCTACGGTCCTGGAGCTCACCTCTCCAACGACAAGATGCTCTCCTCGGGGGGCTTCGATTCCCACGCGGCCATGCTGTCCCGGGGCGAGGAGCACCTGGCCCGGGGTCTTGGGGGTCACGGGGCCGGGCTCATGACATCCTTGAACGGCATACACCATCACAGCCATCCGCACTCTCAGGCAAACGGGTCCATGCTATCAGACCGGGACAGGCAGACAGTGGTGGGAGGCGGGCAGGGAAATGGGTCAGGACAGGTGGAGGAGATAAACACCAAGGAGGTGGCACAGCGAATAACGGCAGAGCTAAAGCGCTACAGCATCCCACAGGCCATCTTTGCTCAGAGGATCTTGTGCCGGTCCCAGGGAACTCTCTCTGACCTGCTGAGGAATCCTAAACCGTGGAGTAAACTCAAGTCTGGCCGGGAGACGTTCAGGAGGATGTGGAAGTGGCTCCAGGAGCCCGAGTTCCAGCGGATGTCGGCGCTCAGGCTTGCAGGTGAGTGAGGAGACAGCTCCCAACCTGAGTGATGTGGAGGGATCAATTAGAAGTCAATGTGGCGAGACTGTCAATAGCTGCTCAAACAGACATTACTAGAAGTTATTAGTCGATTGTATCGAGTAAAACTTCATCATGACAGTTGGGGTGTTAAATGTTGAGGGAAATCTATATTTTGATTGATGCCACGATCCATGATAGTGTAAACAGACGCTGTGTAACACTGGGGGTGTTTTAAACAAAAGAGAGGAGGCACCCCTCAAAAGTAGACCTGGTGCAAACTCGGCCTGACAGGTGTGTTTGTTTTTACACAGCCATGTAGCGGTTTTACGCACGGGCAGAAAACACAGATACACACGTCCCTCTCCCTCCCTCTCTCTTTAACACACACACAAACAAACACAAAAGAGAAACAGACCAAACAAAGGAAATCAAAGCAGGATGTGAGCAAAATTGATTACATCTCGCAGTTATTACACTCAGCTTTTACTTTGGACTCATGAATCAAACAAACTTTATGCGGCACTTTGGCACTTCCCTTGTCAAATAAGCGCGTCGTTGCAAACAAGGATCGTCTGAGGCCTGGCCAAAGAGTCGGGGGGAGCATGACCTCCTATGGATCAATATTTCAGGTCCAGGCGTCCCCTTTCAGAGTAGCGCGCTGATAAATTATCGATTTGAATCTGAAAGACAGAGACACAAGCAGATGCGTCTTTTCTCTGGCCTGTGTTGTCTCCTGCACTCTGGGTATCTCCAAACTTGGTTTAGGGCCTGTTTCTACCTTTCTGAGACTAAGAGATGGTGTTTATTGTGGCTTTGTGATATTATGGATTCAAAACAGAAAGGACCGGACATCCTTTCTGTTCAGTAGGAGACAAATTGTTTGATACTAACCCCTTCTTTCTCCATTTTGTCTTTCTACATGGTTCATCTCTTTCATCCATCGTTTTTATTTGTATTTTACGCACAAACTGTGATTTGATCCTACATGCCTGCCCCCTGTAAACCCTTTCACACTTAAAACCTGATTAACAGAACGTAAATGAAAACGAGGGACGTCACAGTAGGGGGTTAAAACAGAGATGTGAGTGAACGGTCCCTTCTCATTGATGTGTGTGTAAAGGCCCTGTTTAGACTTGAGCTCCCAAACGTCAATCAGCTCTTCTGTGTCGTATTTCAGCGAACAGTTCAATTAAGCAGATATAGTGGCATATTTTAGTTCCGGTCAATGCCCTATTGAAAAGCACTTAATGGCATGTAAATTGTTCCTTTGCGCATTTAGTGGGGTTCTGGTAAATAAAGATTTAAACACTCCACAATTGTCTCTTTAAGTGCCACTGCTGTTAAAGCTAATTGGGCTGTGGGGTTTTATATCTTCCACACCCCGCATCAGGATAAAACCCACCGATTCAATTGACATGTTGGAGTGGTACAGTCCTGTGCACACCTCCTGCATATTTTAATGTGGGCAGGCCCAGGACAGCTCCGAGCAGGCAAGGTGTGTGAATATGTATTCTCTATAGAGATGTGGACTTGAATTAAATCTGATCTTTCTGATTCTGTGGCGACAGATGTTATAACTCTCTTATTTTTTAAATAAATATTTTTCTTTCACGAAACAGCTGGTTTAATGCACAATGTGCGCTTTAAGTCTGCGGTTTCTGTGCTTTGTGAGCGACCTGGTGTCACAAAAGGTCTTTTGGGGGGTGGGGGGCGGTCTAGTTGGTCTAAATGACAAATGACTTGTATGTAAATGCACGGAGCAACATTTTACTTATTGCATTTAAAATCACCATTATCCTCGGTGCGCATGTGGGTTGGTAGTGGGGGGTGTAAAGGGCTGTGGGGGCGTGGAGGGGGATGCTGAAAGTGAGGCTGGGCCATACTCGCTCGGCCACATCAATCAATAAATTCAAATTACTATTCCAAATTCATCACAGTCACACAAATCAATGCAGCTGCCCTGCTTAGCTAATGTGAAAATGCCACTGTCTGCACACACACACACACACACACACACACACACACACACACACACACACACACACACACACACACACACACACACACACACACACACACACAATCCACTCTTGAAGCGAAAAACAGAGCAGAGATAGGCCAGTTTATGGGGGAATGTCCTTCACGCTTAATATCTCCTAATGCGACGAGGGCAAAGACCCACAGGCTCTCCTACCTATTGTGTTCCTCATATGCAAACCAACAACACCCAGCCCGCATAAAAAAGCATTTACTTTTCCAGTGTTTTTGTAGCTATATATTTCCATTCACCTTAAAACACATGTATCAGTAGACTTTTTGCAGAAATGAATAGGCTGCTTCAGCCTATGAGTCCTTCTTCACGAGTAAGAAAGACTCGGGTGAAGTGAGGTTTGGAAAGCATTTAAAGATCGCATTAACGATGAAAACAATTCGTCTTTGCATCTGTGTTGAATTCCACACTCCATCTCAATGTATTTGGTCGGGTCAATACAGCCCTGATCGATAAGGATAGCCAGTGCATCTATCAATTATCCCGCCTCAGCACTCTCTCCCATTGGTCTCTCCCCCGGAGCATGAAGGGGGAGGCGGGAGCCGGAAAAGGGGAGAAAGAGGACAGCTGTTATAAAAATAAAAAAAGCTGTTGCACACCTCACCTATACAGCGTTATGTATAGTCAACGCTCATTCTCAATGTGCCCTTTGGGGTTTTTGTTATACAGTCATCCGGGTCTTGGCAGAGAAATGCTGGACGACACTGAAAAACATTCAGTTATTGTTGCAAAAAATATCCCTACACCCTCATTCTTTCTTGTGGCAGTGATGAGGTGCCATGGCATGCCAAAGTCCCTCTTTTCCACACGCGCACACACACAAAAAGCGCAGTTGGTTCATTAGCATTTGAATGGCCGGGGCACGTGCCAGGGTGTGCAGGTCAAGACCCACAGGACACGGATGAAAAACATTGTGGAGAATGAGGGTGGGAGGCCTCCTTTCATGTTTCAATGGACTACACGCAGTTTACACAGGCCTAATCCTGAAGCAATATCATCCCCCAACCCCCAACCTCCAGTCCCCTTTCCCCTCTGCGCCTGCACCACTGCAGGACCCATCCTCATTTTTTTTTTTTGTAAATATATTTTTATTGAACTGACCAGCTGCCTATGCTCTTAATTGTGTTTTCAGACAGTTTTCAGTTTAAGCCTCTTAAATCTTCTTTGGTTGCAATAAATTGATCAAATCTGATATTTCAGAAGAAAGTAGGTATATATTATTGCTTTGTGTGTGTGTGTGTGTGTGTGTGTGTGTGTGTGTGTGTGTGTGTGTGTGTGTGTGTGTGTGTGTATATGTGTGAAGAAGGTCACAGACTGCTTATATCGTTTTATGGCATTCACAATGAGGCAGCACATGCTTTCACCCTGCAGGTCAGTGTTCTTATTTCAGGCGCTGTCCAGAGTGCTGAACTGTCCGTCTGTCCTCACAGGGCTGCCGGTCTCCTCTGTGTGTTGAGGACAGTTCAAGGTGGTGAACTGGAGTTTCACCAATACATAGTTAATAGCATTCTTGTAGGCCCTAAACACCATTATTTCATCCAACAGCTTCCACCCATCGATCAATATTACAATCTACAATCGCGTCAATCACACTCTCTCCTACTTTCCAGTCCAACACGAAGCAAACTGGGGGTTTCCATTTAAATCACATCTCCAGCTTTTTCTTTTTTTTTTAAGTGGGGGGAGCTGACGAATACAAACATGGATTTATTTTGGGATGTTCAACAAAAATATCTAAAAGCAATAAAAATAGTCAGGAGTAGCGCTCCTTTTTGGTCATGTAAGCCAGGATAATGGGTTTAATTGGATAGGGCATTACGTTGTGACTGATGCGGGATCATTTAAATCAGGACTTTTTTTTCTCATGAAGAGATGGCTTGATGTTACCTTGCGAAATGATCGATTGGTACTTTAATAATTGATGTGTGAGGGGAAGATAGGGGAGTAAACAGTGCAGCTGCGGTTTCAGAGCCTCGTTCCTCGTTAAGCACAGCAACGTGTGCTGTAGCTAAGTACTGAGACACGCATGTACAAGCATCGCGTTTGAAATCCTCTGGTGGGAGAGCAACAGTCATTTTCTCGAGGTTATACCTCCAGGCTATTTTGCTTAAATCCCGGGTTCAGCTCAGCACATACCATCTGAAATGACATCTCACTCCTTGCATCATTAGCTGTAACCCGTCACGAAGAGACTGGATGTGTGTGCAATTAATGCAACTTTAAATTAGCATAAATCTTCATTTTGAGGCCTGATATGAATATGCAAAATTGGATGCATCATGGAGGATATATGGGAATGAGGTCTTTTGAGAAAAACATCACGCGCCCTAAACATTGGTTTTGTTTATCTTGGCTGTCTGCAACCAGAAGCCAAAGCTCTCCGTGTGTATCTTCTTCTTTTTGTCTTATTCTTATTTAAGGCTGGATGGCTGCATAAGACGGGGTAATATCATAGCAGCATCTACAGCCTGCATACGTGTCCCCTCCCCGTTTCTTCTCTCCTGTGTGTATGTGATCGGGATGTAGAGTGCGTCTGCGCCACATTGTTAAGGCCGATCTGGCGAGCCCTGAATCTGTATCGATTTCCATTCCCCGACCTCTCCTTTCCATCTCTGGAGCTGCGCCATGCAGCCATGCAACCCCCTCCATCTCCACCGTGCAACCCCATTTCTCCCATTAACAGCTCACCCTTCATAACACACAACAGAATGACTAATAAACGCATGCTCTCACGCCGCCGTGTTGCACACATCGCTGCCCAAACAGATGCTGACTTTCTAAAAACGGAGAGGTTTTAGTGGTCTTCCTTTAATTCTGTCGTAGAGGGGGGTTAACAGCGTGAGACAACTTAAAGTTCACAATCGTTTAACCTCTTTCTCGCTCATTATACATCCCACCCACACTGTTCCGTCCTGTACACACGGCTCTGACTGCGTCGACCTTATTATTCAAGAATAATGTAATTTTAATAGAAGTCAGATTCGTCTGCAGAGCGGCGGCTGAAGCAGGAAGCAGGAGCATGCTCTGTCTCCCACATCTTCACCCATTCCTCTTTTAAGTACACACGCACACACCGGTCCCATTCACACGGGGAGTGGGTGGGGGGGGGTGGGGGGGGGCGAGGGGCGTGCTTTGCAATTATAAATGCAGTAGAGGTCTGGACTCTGTACAGTCTCGAATACCGTCTCTTCTATTTTAGATGATCAATTCCTACGCTACTCCGTCGCCCCCTCGCAAAACCGGATCGATAGGAGAGAATGACCTTTAAATCAAATTGCTGGCATAGTCGACTGAATGCACGCGGCTAGCATCAAAGGGTTAATGCCCCCCCACTCACCCCCCCCCCCCTCCCCCCACCCAAGTACAAAGGGCCCCAAAACTTAAGATAATCATAATTAAATCCAATTGTTCCGTCTTTGTGCTGTGGAGTCAAATGGCTCCACGGAAAGGTTTAAAATGTAGGATGAACAGTGTGTGTGTGTGTGTGTGTGTGTGTGTGTGTGTGTGTGTGTGTGTGTGGCTTTTGACCTGCCACAATCTGCATCGGTTTACATAACACTCAAAGCAGACGACGGTTCCAAAGAGCAGCCTGTTGTGCAATTAAAAGATGTTGACCAGAGCGCATCAGCAGGTTCGTTGTGTCAACGGAGCTGCAGCCGTCTGTTATGTAACCGGGAGCCGGGATGCCCCCCCAAAAAACCTAGGTCTGCCCTCACACACCCGGTCCGCCTCCTGTAATGAATTACAATCACCTTTTCAGTCATCATTTGACAATTAAGAAAAGTCAAAACAGACAGTTAAGCGGTGGACTTTACTTCACCTATTTCCCTCTGATTCATTATTTTATTCACGCTGGATGTCAACACTCAGATAACTGTGTGACCTTCGTACATAAAATGAAGCAGATGTTCCTGTTCGCACACATTGAGGGGATAAGTAATGGACTACTTTTTGGGGTGTGTGGGTGATTAAAGCCACCTCTGGATGTGAATCTGTGTGCAGGAGCAGCAGCAGCAGCGCGCACTGACTGCTTATCTGACGCATTGAAAGGCCATCGGTTATTAAAGGCCCGATAATGGCTTGTTTAATACGCAGGCTGAGAACACAAGGCAAGGACACTGTCCACGCAATTACAGAGAAGAGAATCCAATTGAAGGTTGTTTCTAAAAAAGCAAGGAACCATTTAATCACGCAGTTGTTGAAATCTTACTCTTAAATCGAGAGAAAGATTCGCACATGTGGAGACAGTTTATTCCACTCATTTCGCATGCAGATCCACTTTAATTTTCACAAAAGAAGTGGTAACATTATGGAGAGAAAAAATTAGAAGGTAAGACGCTATTGCAAATGAAAAATAAACAATGTCTTCCACAGATAAAATGAAATTATTTCTGGCAAATTTGATTCGCTCGTTAAAAGATTTTCTTTTTTCTGTTAAAATTGACATTTTTGCAATTCAGTCTGTGCAATAGCCTCATTTTATCATTGAATGAGTCGTCTACAAATAAAACTCCAAGTTAAATCAGGAATATTTAAATTCTCCTCCTCACAGATAGTGTCTGGACCTCGCCGGGCCTTTTTTTTTTCAAAGGAAAGCCTACAGATGGGCTCTAAAGTCGTTCTGCAGGGTCGATCACAACAAAACCGCAAACACACACACACACACACACACACACACACACACACACACACACACACACACACACACACACACAAGCTTATCGTACCCACAGTTGCAACCCGAAACTCCGGTTGGGCAACCCCACACAGATCAACAAAGGAACAAAACGACTGTGAAATCAATTGATGAATGAATCGATGTCAGCCAGTATAGCCTTTGTATTACATGTTATTAAATATAACGAACAAGCTGCGGGGTCTTTCTAAAATTATTCATATGTTTAATTTGTTGCTTTACTGAGCCGATGTGGGGGGAAAAAAGCTGACTTATTGTTTATTCAGTCATGTAGGTTATTTACTGCAAGATGTATGTGTGTGTGTGTGTGTGTGTGTGTGTGTGTGTGTGTGTGTGTGTGTGTTTTTCTTTTTTTTAAAACCCCAATTTATTTATTTATTTATTATAGAATAGCATATTGCAGTCAAGGGTCTTACACCATCAAACAAATACAAATTATTATTACTATTATTGCTGTTGCTACTGGTGATTATGCTTACATTATTAATTATTGCTTTGGGACTGTCTTGAAATAAATAAACAAATACATAAATAAATAAAAATAAATAAATAAGCCAATCATTTATAGCATCAGAAGAATTGATAAATCAAGCTGGAGAAAATAAAGCTCAATAAAACAAAATAAAAAATGAATCTTAAAACGGACAGATTCTATTTTATTTATTGCAACATGGGTTTTTTCTTCTTTTTTTTTGCATTGAGGAAAACAGATGAGATAAATGTAATTAGGACCTTGCAGTTAAAGGATTGAGTTATAGTATTTCTGTTGACTCTCTCGTCTCATGAAACAAATTCCCGCGTATTTGAAACCTGTCTGTGTGCCTATGTGGAGACTGAACACTGTCATCGTCGTGTCTGCTGTTTCTCCTGTGACAGATCAGAAGTGACAGCTGACATTTAAAGGAAATTAACACATTTCTGGAGAGTGGTGCAACTTTTTCTTAACATATACATCTCCTCATTAGTGGTGTAAATACGAAAATAGAATAGCTCAATTGTGACCCAACTGACCTCTGAATAACTAGTCCCGCAAGACTTTGGTGATCATATGAGAAAAAAAGGAATTTAGGCCGTGAGAGAGCTTGTGATTGATTTCAAAAGTGTGGGAACTCTTTTCAGCAAATGAGAAGCAGGTTAAGAGAAATTTTGGTTTTCAGCTTTGCATGGACCCCAAAACAGACAGCTTTAACATGCTGTGTGTTTTAATGCCCATTAAGACTATTCATCGTTTGAGATCATTTTCAAAAATAATGAAATAGTTTATTTACATTTTGTTTCACGTTTAAGAATAGAGAATGAGAAAAAAATAAAAAATACATACATATTTATAGGCCTATAAGATTTCAGCCACGTTCGCCAAAATTTGGCCATTACAATCCGGATTCATGATTTCTGTCCAAAAGTTTGATATAAACCCGTGAATTACCACACACACACACACACACACACACACACACCTGTTGTCTGTGGCTTCACCGGGTGGGAAATGAGCGTGCAGGCCGGTGTGTCTCACCGAAATCATTACCGCTATCACGCATAACTGGTCAAAGCAATTATGAATGGAATCAATGATAATCGCAGTTAAGAGTATCACTCCAACCATGGACCCATTCATACAAATAAATGGCACATGCAGACAAGGCTGCTATTAAACTAGCTTTAAAAAAATAAAATATTAGTAATAATACGGGTTCAAATCCAGTCGTGTAGTTCCCTCAATCATGCGCTTAAATGGCTGAGTGCCTTTAATTATCTAAAACCTCATCAGGAGCGTGATGATCGCAGGCAGCAGTCGTTGTTGATTATTGAATTTTTTTGGCACTATGCAATTTCTTACGGTTTGCCACTGTGTTGCTAACACATTAGGGTTTGGAAACAGAGCAGTGAGTAAAATTATATTTCTCAGGTGCGCACCTGAAACCAAACCGACACAGACTGATAAAACTGGATGATATAGTTTATTTATATGGTGTGGAGAAAAAAAAGGTATTGGATGCCTTTGTGATAGATGATACAGCAAATGTTGCATGTGAATCTGAGAGGACTTTAAGGTGGGATGTGGGCGAGGGTGTAACTGAGTTCAGGTTGAGTTTTATTGAAGTGGTGGAGAAATGCCTCGCAGCTGAGTCGCGGGAGAAGGCAAACAAGCAAATTGTGTCGCTTTATAAGTATATTAACACCAATTCTCACTCATTACATTAAGGAGTATTGAGCTGAAGTGTTCTGGTCTGGCGAGGAGAGTGAGAGCTTGGCACTGCCCTGCAGCCTTGAATGGAATAAATGCCACAGTACAGACATGCGCGCTGTCATCAATCTTGGGCAACAGCGCGTGCCAAACAGCAGCGACGTTACTTAATAAATGGATTTGAAGGCTAAACATCAAATTGCCCAATCATGCTTCTTACAATATACGGAGAGGAGTGCAACTACAAGCAAACTGGCCTTGCAGTGAGGACAGGGTTGCCTACCAATAATAAACGGATTGTAATGTGTGTGTGTGTGTGTGTGTGTGTGTGTGTGTGTGTGTGTGTGTGTGTGTATGTGTGTGTGTGTGTATGAAGGCGCCGGACCGTAACCGGTAAACATGTTTATTGGTAAATTAATTAAATCAGCAGACGTTGACCCAGTCTGTTTTACAGGGATCACGACCAGAAATGGGGCAACATCAGGATTGAATTTGAAACCCGTGAGGAGAGTTTGGAAGAGCTGGAGTCATTTGTGATGCGTAATCATGGTTTCATAAAACACTAAAGGCACAATATTAAGGCGGTTTGACTTTCTCATTATGAGCAGGAAGGGCAGTGATGATCAATAAGTGATTAATGCTCCAGGTGGACTCTCATCTTCAGGGACGGATACTAAAGGCAGCTGCGAGTACGCACAGTAAACACAGGTGGGATAGGTGAGCTCAAGCGTCACGTAGGACGCCGTAATTTAGTTATTTTCCTCTCTCTCTCTCTCTCTGATTTTGATCATCTTGCTTCCTTCCTACCGTATTTTCGGCGTCTCCACCCCTTCATGAAACTCATCTCTCTAGGCCCACTCCCCCTCCGAGGCATAATTAATTGGACGAACTGAATTTCACACACGAATTATTCACGAATCTATCGATCGATATTGAACACCCAGGGCCCTTCTCTTAACCTCGCTTGGTTTGTCGTGAAGCAAAGAATATTAATGTCATCAGTGGGGGTGGGAGGGTGGATGGTGAGGGGGTCCATAAAGGGCATAAAGGATAAGTTGAAGAATCACTCCTTAAAGAAATTGATAGTTTATGACCAAAGATTGCTTGACTATAAAGGCCCTTCAATTGACATTCATGAGTATTAACTGACCTTCTCCTCTGTTTCATGGGGGGAAAACAATAATATTAGACTAATAACACAGGCTTCCAAATAATAATGTATAAGAGTGGATGAACAGTGAGGTAAACATGGATTTGTTAATCAGTCTCTCCATGTTTGTGAGGAGCCTGAGGGATCCATTTAAAGTAGGTCAGCTCCTGTTCAGCAGCTCCATATTGCGAGTTATAGAAATCACATTTCTCTCTGGCCGTGTAGCAGCGGGGTGTACACCTCAGGAAACACTCAGCACCAAAGATCTCTGCTCCTGTCCGGTCGCTCTTTGTGCATGAGTTTATGTCCGTCTCTCTGCTCGTTGCCTACTGTAGCTCTAAAAGCTGCAATGATTGATTTTTTTTCTTTTCTACGCCGAGCTTGGTTCAGTAATCAGGGCCCCCTTCCTCACCGATCGATCGATATTGATTACTAAATCCAGCGCCTGTAGCAAAGGCAGCGCGCTGTGGCGCCCCGTGCAGCCGGGCCACAGCGAGAGCGACATCTGCCGACCGACGTGGCACAAAGCAGGCTGCAGACGAGGAGGCAGGAGGTGAGAGGAAAAGATGCAGAGAGAGAGAAAGCTGAGATTGTCTGAAAGACATTCAGAACAATTCCTGCTCTGTCTCGCTTTATGTGATTATCCCAAACACAGCATTTATGGTGATTTCTGAGTCATATTTTTAGAGCTTTAAACATAATAAAGTCCTAAAAACGGTCATTAATAAAAGTGCCCTGCCGTGAGCTTCCCAAACTAAGATTTGAACCTACATAGGAACAAATCCATCAATAGATTTTGGAAGAATTATTTTCTAACTAGATGAATCCATGTTGATTTTACACTTACTAAGACTGTTTATGAAAAGTAAGTCTTGAGTTCAAATGTGTTTATGAAGATCATTTCATGCATTTTGCTTTCCAGAGGGGAAAAAAGAAAAATGTTTATTGAATTATAGAATTAAAAAAAAAAAAATTATATAAAGGGGGCAGTGTGTGTGTGTGTGTGTGTGTGTGTGTGTGTGTGTGTGTGTGTGTGTGTTTGAGCGAGAGAGAGGGAGAGAGAGAGGGAGAGAGAGAAAGAGAGAGATGCATACCTGGGTGCAGTCATGTCAGTACAAACTGGCCCTATAGGTGAGGCCTTCAGGTCGACTGGAAGCTGCATAAAATAAATGTAAAATATGTATGGGGTTAAATATAAACATAGTTATAAATCTATATAATAATAATATTGACCGTATTGCTCTGACAAGAACAACAGAGGAAACCTGATCTTAAAGCCTACAGGGTTAAATATAAAACATATGATTTAATCAGTTCCCATAAAATAAGTCACACTTTTAAAATAAATTATATTCTTTAAATATGATTCAGATATCACACATCAGTTACATCATTTAAATGAAAATGTGTCAATCACCTATATATTTGTAAAATTGTATTATTTGCATTATTTCAGCGATGTCTCAGAGACGCCATCGTTTAGCTTTGTCCTGTGTTGAAAGCTGTTCAGTGAAGTCGAGGTCTGGTGATTGTGGAGGGAAAGCTGTGCATGTCAGCACTCTTTTCTGGTCCTCCCTGGACTTCAAACAGGCCTGGTATAGCATAGAGCTTCGCTGTATGTTAAGGCTCACTGTCCTGCTGGGAAACGAATCCTCTTCCACACAAGTACAAGCCAGAGGGGATGGCATGCCTTTACTGGAGAGAGTGGAGTCAGTAGAGCTGATCCAGTGCAAGTACACAAACATGGAATAAACCTGCACATTTCTAAAATCATGAAGGCTCACGTAAGCTGAAATTTTAGTATGGTTTTGCAGATGATAAATTCTCGTTTTGTTAGTGTAGACGTGATTTAGAAGCTCCTTCTTCCCCATCAAGGCTGAACATTTTTTAAACAACATTCGACTCAAGCTGATAGTATTATTTGTTCAGCTGTTTTTTGTCTTCGATGCATGTTTTTCTCTTTTCATATAGATACTTGGATATCTTCGTACTGTTTCCTTATTGTATGTGTTGTTATGGCTCATGTCTTAAAACTAACTACAGTTTGGTGCTGAGGTAGCTTTCCACCAGTCAAGAGAATAATTTGACCGCAAAAGGATTCATTAATCACAGAGCAATGACAATAAAGCATCAACAACAGTAATAATTTAGTCAGAATTGGCTTTATAATATCAGAATAATTCACACAATATATCCTAGGACAATGCTATTAATGTTGTAAAGAAAATGGAGTAAATCTTAAGAGATAATGTGTGTAAGTGTGAGTCAGATGTATCAGATTTGTATTACTTAAAGGTTGGATATCTATCAGTTACAATTGATGAATGCTTAAATAAGAAGTATGAACTTAGCAAACTGAGTTCATTTTTAAAAACGAATTATAAACATTTCTTGGTAGTGGACTACAATGGGGGTTTTCAAAGATGTTGTCATATTGATGAATGACAATAAATAAATCAATTTGCCAATAAATCCACCATAATGAGCCGGTCTGCCAGTGTTTGTCCCTGCAATTATCTGGCTTTGTATGTAGTTATAGGTTAGTGTCACGAGAAGACACGTGTGTTCAGGGTTTTAAAGTTTTTCTGATGTCATCGTATTTCGGAGGAATTTAATTCAACAGATGCAGGATGTTATTGTGACTTCTCATCTCTTTAATAGCCTGTCCTTTATGTCCTTTAACATCTGTCCTGCTGTGACTTAACTCACCACGACGCTCTGAATAATTTCAGCTGAAATCCATACCATTAAATGACATCACCATCATCTTCCTCCTCCTCCCTCTCATCACCATGACTACCCTTACTACAACAATAAATCAAAAAATTATATATGGCGATGATGCTGATATACATATTGTACATACGAGCATGCATTTGGACAAATTTGTATGTGGCATATTAGCATGTGTGCATTTGTATGATATATATACACGCACTATATAGCTGCAGTGTTGATGTGAAATATGAATATGATGGATGGGCCTGTGTGCAGGTTAGACATCTGTAGTAAACAGATTGGACTGCAATGGCTGATCAATGGGCTCTGTTCCACTGTAATTAGACACACAGCGCCACTGCTTGGCTCCAGCCACTTCAGCATAATCACAACCTCCCCCCAAACACACACACACACACACACAAGTAGAACACAAGCTCATGGAGGAACATAAAAAAAATCTGTGCTTAAATGCATCAAGACACACGCACACACACAGCATGAGAGTGAGACATTATTGAAGGCGGGTATGAAAGTATCAGACAATACCAACGGCAGCAGGTGGAGACCCCACAGGGATGGCATCTTTCTCTCTCTTTCTCCCTCCAATTTGCTCTCGTTTTATTGAGACAGTAGGGAGGCTGAGAGGGACACACAGTCCGTTCTGGCAGGATTCGATCCTCAGCCAGCAGGGGAGCATGTGGCTGCAGAGGTGGTGCCTTAACCTTCCACACAACTTCCACGTAACTCCAGCACCATCTCTGGGCGCCGTTTCTGTCTTTTACCCCTGCACCCATCTGCTTCTTTCCATCTGTCTCCAGCAAATACTTTGAGTTACAACACACTTACCCACAATACAACACTCTATTAACTATTAATTTCTGTGTTCGCTACCTACAAACCCACACCGACCCCCTCTGCCCCCCCCCCCTTCCCAAACGTAAAAGAGTACACTTGGTGTGTTTTCTTTTGAAAATTGCTCTGTGTATGAGAAGAGGCTCATAGCAGCCGGTGCAAGCACCTCTCAAGTGTTTTTTTTTTGTTGGGGGGGTGGGGGGGTGGGTTATAAATACCCTCTCAGAGCTCAATAGAGTGGGCTCCAGTGGGCTCTGTTTGAAGTAGCAGACTGTAGACCTGCTGGGGGGGATTCTGACCTCAGTCCCTACAGAGAACCCCCCAATTCCTACAGCAAAGTCGGTCAATATTTCTCTTTCTCCTTCACTCACCACCCCTCCCTTCTCTTCTCGGCTCCTCTCTTTGGTTCTTATACACACACACAAATGCACACACTTTGTCTTACTCCTCCACCTTTTTTCTTCCCGCTCTCTCTCTCCAACTTTTTCTTTCCTTGCATCTGCCCCTCCTCTGTCTCTCATTTCCACACACACATACAATGCTTACTTTTGTGCAACAGTCACTCAGTCCCCCATTGCGACTCAAACTGCATTAATATTGAATCAAACAGCAGTGTCTCCAGCTAGCAGGCAACAGCCAGTCCCACACCCCCCCTTCTCGCTCACCCCATCTTTCTCTCACCGCAGGCTGGCTCCCTGTCTGCACTCTGCAGGATGGAAGGAATATTCCCACTGGGCAGGAGGCATGGATTAGCTTTAAATCAACTTTAATATGGCAATAGAGATAGAGCTGTAGAATCTCTCCTGGTGTATAAACTAGTTTTTATATGTTTAAGTATTGGCTAATGATACATTTAGTTACTTTACTCCCCTCCACCTCCTGTCCTTGTTATTTAGTAATGAAAATAATCACTTTTGTATATTTACCTTGCTTTGTGTTCTCTTTCCCCTCTTTGCCTCCCACTCTCATCCCAATCCCTCCCACCGCTGCCATCCACACCAAGCCTGCAAGCGCAAAGAACAGGAGCAACACAAGGACCGCAACACGGCCCCCAAGAAACAGCGGCTGGTCTTCACTGACTTGCAGCGCCGCACACTCATCGCCATCTTCAAGGAGAACAAGCGTCCATCCAAGGAAATGCAGATCACCATCTCCCAGCAGCTCGGCCTGGAGCTCAGCACCGTCAGCAACTTCTTCATGAACGCGCGCCGCCGCTGTGTGGACCGCTGGCATGATGACCATGGTACCAGTCCCGGGCAGCCGGGCACATCCGCCACCACCTTCTCTAAGGCCTGAGAGGAGGAGAGGGCCTTCAGAGGGCTGGGGACCCAGGTTGGAACAACAGGCATGGGTAACTGGTGGTGAAACCTGTCTATGACAACCCTAGCCTGGACCGTCTGAATGTGTCCTCTGCCCAAAAATCCTTTGTGCCATGCAATCATCTTTTTGTCAGTCAAAATATTTCAAGCTCTCACCTGAAACAAGCATAATCTAAAAAGGTGAATAGTGAAGTCAGGTCCACTCTGCATTACTCACATAAAGGACAATCATTGATTCTGTCTTTTTTGAAAGAAAATCATTTTTATGGCATCTTTGTTCCAGAAAAAGTAAAGAGACACCAAAGATTTGATGTTTTTGTTGGATGGTATCAGACATAACGCTGGCCTCCTTCACCACCCAAGTAGCCACTGACTCTGCTTTTTCTCCCAACTCACCTCTTTGTGTCTGCCTCTTTACTCTCTTTCGCATCCCCTCTACACCGGCACACGGAAGCAACAAGGGGAAAAGAACGGCAATAAATCTGACAGAACAGCACATAGCCTTATTATCCAAGCCCCATTCTGCACACACAAGGCCGTCATAAAGAAAACAACGCAGCCTATGAAAAAAACAACAAGGCTTTCCAATTCTCTGCCTCTACCTCCCCCCTCCTCCCGTAGTCTCCTTCATTCCTTGGCCAAAGGTATTCCCTGATGGCCAGCCATTTCAGAGAGCAGCTCAGCCTGATCATACGGAAAACTAATGAATTGAAAAATGAATCGATGCAGACAGAGAGAGCAGGGCCTTGACCCCTCCTGAAGGTGAAACTCAAGACGCTCAGCAGCAGATTCTCAGGTCTTCCAGGCCCAGGTCTATATTTTTTGCACAGATGTTGGAGGCCTGTAGGGAGACGTGTCATTGTTACTCTTAGCCTGAGCCTCAAGTCTGTGTTTCTCTGACCAACAGGAGAGGCGGGTGAGATGTCTGGACATGCTCTTTGTTCTGCTGGGAGCTTTTCCTCTGATCAATAACTGAGAACCAAGCGACAACAACACGCACGGGCATCCAGCCAACTACATTACAGCTGCATAAGAAAAGCAGAATGTAAGAGGAGCACATGGAACCCAATGGAGATGGGGACACAAAGGCCTCATAACAGCAGCAGCAGCAGCAGCAGCAACAGCAGCACACCTCTCCCTCCTGGGTCTTGCCCGTACTGGCAGAGCAACAGTGCCCCCAGCTGTCAACATCAGAGACCTGCATCCAGCAGAGCACAGGGGTTCAGAGCGGGAGGAGAGGGAGAGAAGAGCCACTAGATGCTGAGGAGAAGTCATGGCACAACACATTCAGGCCCTCACAGCTCTTTGAAGGCAGATCAATAGCCAACCATTATCCTATTGTTGTTCCTCATCCAACCAGCACTGGTGAAGCCCGAGGAGGGGGATGGTTAAACCGAAAGCTGAAAACGCAGGGATTTAGCAAAGACAGGGATTTGTTTAGCCAACCCAAAATCTTAAAGAATCCAAATACAGAAACAACACAAAGAGGACAGGAAAGTACAACAGAGTCAAATGTAACAGAAAGGCATACTGAGACAGACACATCTGAGGTGCAGCGGAGGTTTCATTTCCATTATTTTGGGAGGCTTCATATTTTGTCAAATCAACAGTTTCATAACCTCGAGCCATTTTCCCATTCACCCATTCCATCTCTAAGCAGATGTGAATCTAACCAAATCTCCTGGTTATTCCCACACAAGGGTTATCAGTAGCTAACCCAAAGCTAACCACCACACTCAGCTGTCAAAATGCTACAATAATTAGTGCCAATGCTTACTGCCTTAATGCTAATCAGAGAATATGGTACTAGGTTCACACAGAGCTACAGTGTGCCCCACTGATGACGGGCAGTGTGTACCATAGCAACCAACAATCAGCTTTTAACTGAATTAAAATATACTTTTATAGTAAAAAAAGAAAAAAAAGAATCAGATTTTAAGGCATACAATAACCAAACCTCAAATGACAGATACCACACACACAGTATGTGTTACAAATACAAAAACAAGTCTCCAACACATAACTGGACACATTCTGAAGCAGAAGAAAATCTCTCATTCTCTCTTTGGTTCTCTACCTCCTCTGTCCCTCTAACCCCATTGCCCCCTCTCTTTCTCTCTTCCTCTCTATATTGATGCGGGTATTTAATTAGTACCATAGACACAAAGTTTCTATTTCTTGTTACTATTGTGCTCTGTTGTGCATAAGTAAGGCACCTTGTTGATAAATCAAAAACAAAAAAGGAATGACTTTTTAAAAGGAAAAACAAGTGGGATGCAAGGACCGAGGCCAATGAAAGACTTTTCTTTTCTTTTTTTGCATTCTATGTGAATATAAACTCGGATGAAACATTTACCATGAGAAGGGAGAAAAAAAAGAAAAAACAGGGAGCTGCTCAAGAGAAGAATAAATGACGGACGTTTTCTCTCTTTTGGCATTTCATGTCAGAACTGTGGTACTCTCAGCCCCCTTTAAGCTGAGCCCCAAGAATGGGGTTAAATGGCGGGGGACAAAACATGACCTCCAAATGTCCTAGCTGATTCAGTGTGTTTTAATGGATGGTGTGGAGGCGGTGGGGAGTGTTGGGACTCAATAGTTATCTGTATGGTCTTAAGATGCAACTGTAGCATTTCCAACAATGTAGTCAGATTAGCGGTGCAGATTAGATAAGAGATGGTCATTGTCAAGGAGTTGATCAGGAGGTACTGACTAACTTCACGTTGCTGTAAGCAGTGAGTTAAAGTCGCCAAAGGAAGATGAGCTAAAAATTGATTTGTGGTATACAGTTCAGTGAGCATAGGTAAATGGCTAGATTCAGCTCTAGGTATTAGGCTGACAAAATGACATTTGTTTGTAGTGAGAACCAATGTGGCTACCTCACTAAGCTGAGTGGTTTGTGAAACCGCCACTAATACCAAAGATACTGCAGCCTACCGGTCTCAAACTGCCTAGGGGGACACAAACCAAAAATTAAAGAGCCCCCCCTCTTTGCCCAAAATTATTACAGACCGACACACGGACAACACACACATACACATGTTCTTACTAACAGCGCAGTCAGACTGCATCGTGCCACATAGGAGGAGGTGGCTGCCTTGCAGACAGAGTTGAGTGCCTTTTCCCTTCAACCACGGGTGGGACTGCACTGGATAGATACACACACACACAGACACACACACACACACACAAACATACACACACGCACACACGCACGCACGCACGCAGCATAAAGCTGCACACCCATTTACAAACATGCACTCACATACAGACAATGCACCCATAATTGGATGGACAGAAAGGGGGGCAAAAGAGAGGGACACAGAGTGGGGGCTGTGTCAGCATTTTCTCCCATATTGACTTTCCATCTTGATACACTAGAATACAAGCACTTTATCATGTAGAAAGTCTATAAAACATTTTCTATACACTATTTATTTGAAACAAAATTATATGTTACTCCTTAATCTGTCAGAGTCTTTGTTACTGTATCTTCTAGTAGCTCACAGCCTTTGCATTTTTTCTTTTCCGCCTGCCTGGTGTGCTTATACTCCTCAGCCGCTTTACCTCTCTCACATCAGAGATATTTTTGTGTAACAGAGAAAGAGGGAGGTAGAAAGGCAGAGGCTCTAAGCGCTCGGAGGGCTGTAGTTTTAATATCTTACCACTAAATGTCTCTCTCTTCTCTCTCCACTGCGTGCAAGCACAGTGTGGAAGACTCACTGACAGTTTATAGACACAAATTCTCTCCTCCCTCCACCTCGTCTGTCCAGTCGACCTCTCCCCCTGGCTAGTGCTAAGACTCGGTAAGCGTGTGTTGACAATTAATTCTGAAATACCTCAAAACCTTTCATGTAAACTTTATGTAATTTAAACTGAAAATAATACTGCTAATGATAACAATGATTATGAAACTATGATACTATGATAGTTAGTTTTGGAACTTGTGACTTGAAGCTTTATACTGTTAAATTCCTTTTGTTTGCTCATTTTTCTCGTACGTTCTCTTTGTTTTGCTACGGCATGTACTTACTGTTTTCATAAAGGAAAAAGACATTGTGAATGTTTCTGTGGAGGGTTACACGAGAAAAGAAGAGACAGAAGAGAAGGCTAGAATAGAGAGAGAGGGGCAAGAGCTACGCACTTCAGATGTTTAGTTCAAAAGCTCTCTCCAAGGCAGGTATGTTCAAAAAGAAAAGAAAGAAAAAAAAAAGAAAAAAAAAGAAAGGAAGAAATGACAAAACTATGATTTGGGCTGAATTTTAAACCAAATATTTGATGATAAACCAAAGGAGGAACAACCTTTTACTCATTGTTAGTGTTCTTCTGCCTTTAAGTTGTCTTTTCTCTTAAAAAAAAAATTCACAGTTACTTTTGAAGGTTCCTGGGTGTGTTCAAGTGCTCCTGATGTTCTTAGAATATTAAAGACCAGCACCTTTTATTGAAAGGAAGGTGCGCTTTTTTCTTTTGTGCATGGATATTGTATAACTGTATAGAAACCAACAGGAATGACCTGTGATTTTGTGGGGAGAGGAGGAGGAAGGAAAGACTTGGGAGTGGGTGGAGGAGGGGTGGGGAATATTTTGGTTACCAAAAAAAAACAAAAAAACAGAAAGGGTGGGAGGATTGGGGTTTTAGGCGTTGGAGGGGTCCTTGTTTTTAGAATTTCCGTCACTGTTGGATTCACTGGTTGTGTGCATGTGTTGTTGCAACCCTTCCCTTT